>NC_042960.1:23543522-23843522 GCF_901001165.1 Salmo trutta | reverse complement strand
GCTATTGTTGGTTGAGCTATGTTCTCTTTTACTGCGTTCCTTCGAGTCCCTTACATAAAATACCAGCGCTGACGCTGCGCGTTAAATTTGTTTAAATTATAATTTACTTTCACCCGGCCCTGCTCTTTGTGTGAGTATACAGGGTGTTTTGTGACTACACCCCTCTAATATCCTAATCACTACCATTGATTTTCCCAAATATGTGGAAAGGTATCCTGCTGTCTTCTGAATCCGCTCCCCCTTTGTCCTTGATGGCATGTCTATCCCGCCTCTCTCTTATTTCTTGGCCCCGAAGCAGGCGAGCGGGTGGGTAGAACGCTGGTAGCTGTTTCTACGCGTATGGTTGAAACGTTGGCGTGTGTGAGGGCATTTAAGTCGGGAGTAATAGCTCACAGATGCGCCCTGGTGGATGTTCGCAGATTTGCATGAACTTGGTTCTCTTGGCGAAGAGCTGTACACTAACACAGTGCTGAAACAGCAACACATATCTAAAAGCCTAGGCTAGAGATTGGTTGGCATGCAACATTAAACTAAGATTGCCTATACCAAGCTAATTAGAAGACAAAAAATTAATTTCACTTCAATTGACCACACGATAAATAAACAAAGTCTAAAATGAAATACCCTTCGGTATTTTCCGTAAAGGACGATATTCTACTCTGGCGCTTTGCGGAAACATCGAATGCGGAACACATATTATCGAGTTGCATCGGCTCAGCCCATCAAGACAGATAGACAGTGAAGCACAGAAAAAGAGGGACAGTGGTGAGTCATTAGGCTACAATTAAAATGTATTAGGATCCATGCATGCACGCATACCAGATACCTTTTTAAATGGTTGTCTAGAACTGAATGCCCTACACAATATAGCCTATATATTTAAATGTCGACTATCTTCAGAATAAATAGCCTAGGCTACTCAATGCTTTGCCCTCACCCCCCTCCTCACTATATTTGGACATTCGCCCGGGAACGCTTATTTTACAATGATTTTCATCGACAAAATCACAAGTGAAAGGCTGTGGTGGAAGTATCTGCGCAGTTGTGCTATGTTGTCAATATGTTTACTGAAATGTGCGCTAACGATGATACCTTGTTAATGCACGGGGGGACCGTTCTAGGGGGGAACGTTATTTTTGTGTAAGCCAAAAAAGACCTTCGCTCATACAGTAAATCTAATAGGCCTATGTATTTGGATGTGTGCAAGATGGTAAGCTCAATCAGACAAGTTATAATATGATTCCTCAACTGTTATTTTTTTCTACTTTATTTTATCAGGGAGACCAAGGTCTCTTTTACAGATGATCCCTGAATTACAGACATTACAGAAAATACACACAAAATATAAATACAAAATGCAAGCAGAAAGAAAAAAACGGTCATAAAAAACAAACACATTTATAAGTAACAAGGTCCTCAAATCAGCTTTCTGAATTTCCCTAGAGGCACCAGAATATCAAATTTAAGAACATTTTGAAGATAAGGTGCAATAAAACTTAAAGCTGATTTAGCTAACTCAGTAGAGACCAAAGTAACTTCCAGAGTACCCTGAGACCAGGTACGGCCAGCCCACTTATGGCGGCAGATTGATGATGGCGACATATTCTGAGCTAAACTAACCAAGACTCACCTCCAACACATAAAAACTCACATAATTCTGCCCAAAAACAATGACAATGTCTCTCAACCAGTGGCATATGTACTTTTTATGTGAGTGCTAATGCCTATGTGTGATAAACAGTGCTCACTTTGTCAAAGGCAAGGGCGCAAAATATTTTACTTGTCTATTCCCAGCATGTCTCTATAGGGTGCTGTTGGAGAGACGCATCACTGTGGCGCTCCACCAACTTTCCGTCCCAAAAGTAACCTAACATAAATCATGTAGCAGATATAGGATATGGTAGGAAGAGTATGTGGCCTTTTCTGTAGCCTACAGACTGGAGATAAAATGAATATCAATGTAATGAGACGGACACTTTCTACATCATGCAGGTTTCTCAAATCAAATACCCTCACCTAAATGGCGCACAATCAAATAAAAAATGCTCTGTTATTTTAACAAACATATCCTAAAAACAGGACAGGTCAAAGTAAAATGGACAATATGGAATGGACAATCACAACTGTTGTCCAGGAGTTTCACACGATTGTCATGATCAGTGGTTTGAAGTTTGTATCCTTACATTTCTGACAAGCTGATCATAGCGAAAAAGAAAATACTTCTGCATTTCCTGCTGTGTAAACACATTGAAAATAGGCGCACAATAATTCCTGATAAGTTTGGGTAGCTGATATTCAGAGTTTAAATAACAAAATTGATTAGTCACAGGAATCAGGACTAATAAAGCCAATGCAACTGCCCATTTTGCAAATGATGGGCCTACCACATGGATGGGCATTCATAAAATTCCATTGCGGCCGACATGGTGGGCTACATCCCAGTGAGCATAAGGGCCATCCCTGTGGCTCAGTTGGTAGAGCATGGTGTTTGCAACACCAGGGTTGTGGGTTCGATTCCCACGGGGGGCAGTAGAAAAAAATGTATGTATGAAATGTATGCATTCACTACTGTAAGTCGCTCTGGATAAGAGTGTCTGCTAAATGACTAAATGTAAATAAGGGGGGGATAATTTTTGGTCTTGACTAGGGCGCCAGAACGGCAAGGACTAGCCCTGTGATAACTCATGTCTAAAGTTGAGTAATTATGTTAGATACAGTGGGACTTATTGTAAAATGGCTTTATAAATGGAAAACTAGCAATGTATCAACCTACGTGACATCAAAGAGGGCCAACCAACATTCTGGTAGAGAATGCACTGATGAGTACTAAGATTGTCGCCCGTAATAAAGCACAGTGCGCTATGATAACCTGCATCTAACAGCTTTAGTGAAGTGGCAGCTGTGTTCATATAGATGACGTCGCCATAGTCGAGGACCGACAAACATTGACTGAATAATCTGCTTTCTACTATTTAGCGAGAGGCAGGACCTATTTCTATTGAAGAAACCCATTTTTATTCTCAGCATCTGAACTCATCAATATTCTTTTCAAAGGACAGCTTTTAATCTATTCAGATTAGAGGTCGACCGATTAATCGGAATGGCCGATTAATTAGGGCCGATTTCAAGTTTTCCTAACAATCGATATTTGCTGATTATTATTTTTTTACACCTTTATTTAACTAGGTAAGTCAGATTAAGAACATATTCTTATTTTCAATGACGGCCTAGGAACGGGGGTTAACTGCCTTGTTCAGGGGGGATTTGGGGATTAGTTTTTGCAACCTTCCGGTTACTAGTACAACGCTCTAACCACCTGCCTTACATTGCACTCCATGGGTCCTGCGTTGCATATAATCGATGCGGTGCCTGTTAATTTCTCATCGAATCACAACCTACTTCGACAAACAGGTGATGATTTAACAAGCGCATTTGCGAAAAAAGCACTATCGTTGCACCAATGTACCTAACCATAAACATCAATGCCTTTCTTTAAAATCAATACACAAGTATATATTTTTAAACCTGCATATTTAGTTAATATTGCCTGCTAACATGAAATTGTGTCACTGCTCTTGCGTTCATTGCACGCAGAGTCAGGGTATATGCAACAGTTTGGGCCGCCTGGCGAACTAATTTGCCAGAATTTTACGTAATTATGACATACCATTGAAGGTTGTGCAATGTAACAGGAATATTTAGACTTAGGGATGCCACCCGTTAGATAAAATACAGTCTGGTTCCGTATTTCACTGTAAGAAAAAACGTTTTGTTTTTGAGATGATAGTTTCCGGAATCGACCATATTAATGACCTAAGGCTTGTATTTCTGTGTGTTTATTACATTATAATTAAGTTTATGATTTGATAGAGCAGTCGGACTGAGCGGTGGTAGAAACCAGCAGGCTCATAAGCATTCATTCAAACAGCACTTTCGTGTGCTTTGCCAGCAGCTCTTCGCAATGCATTGCGTTGTTTATGACTTCAAGCATATCAACTCCCAAGATTAGGCTGGTGTAACCGATGTGAAATGGCTAGCTAGTTAGCGGGTGCGTGCTAATAGTGTTTCAAACGTCACTCGCTCTGAGACTTGGAGTAGTTGTTCCCCTTCCTCTACATGGGTAACGCTGCATCGAGGGTGGCTGTTGTCGATGTGTTCCTGGTTCGAGCCCAGGTAGGAGCGAGGAGAGGGACGGAAGCTATACTGTTACACTGGCAATACTAAAGTGCCTATAAGAACATCCAATAGTCAAAGGTATATGAATACATATTGTATAGAGAGAAATAGTCCTATAATAACTACAACCTAAAACTTCTTACCTGGGAATATTGAAGACTCATGTTAAAAGGAACCACCAGCTTTCATATGTTCCCATGTTCTGAGCAAAGCACTTAAACATTAGCTTTCTTACATGGCACATATTGCACTTCTCCTTTCTTCTCCAACACTTTGTTTTTGCATTATTTAAACCAAATTGAACATGTTTCATTATTTATTTGAGGCTAAATAAATTTTATTGATGTATTATATTAAGTTAAAATAAGCGTTCATTCAGTATTGTTGTAATTGTAATTTTTATAAAATCGTCCGATTAATCGGTATTGGCTTTTTTGGTCCTCCGATAATCGGTATCGGTGTTGAAAAATCATAATCGGTCGACCTCTAATTCAGATGCCCAGATATTTGTAAGCACGGACACAATCAATTTGGACACTAGTACATATGTTTAAATCAGACTTATTTTTATGCGCTCAAGAGAAGAAATGCTTTGGTTTACCTGCATTCAGTACTATTTCAGGTCAATAAAGTTTCTGTAGTACAATAAAGGCAGACTATAGTTCAGATAGAGTCTGGTCAACAGTGGGGGCAATAGCATACACATCAGTATCACCGGCATACAAGTGCAGGTTACAAGTGCAGGTCGACATTGTTCATGTAAACAGTACAAGACCCAGAATCGACCCCTTGCGGGAAACCTTTCGTAATATCCAGGAAACCTGATTTTACACCATCAGTACATTGAGTTCTGTCAAGTAATTTTCAAACCAGTTACATGCAGCCTGGTCTAGGCCAATTAAGGAAAACCTCTGAATTAGCAGTGAGTGATCGACAGTTTTGAAAGTCTTTGACAGGTCAATGAAGAGGGCGGCACAATGTTGCTTTTCAGCCATACAGTTAACCACATCATTTTTAACTAGGGATGCAGCAGAGATAGTGTTATGACCTGGTCTAAAACCCGACTGATGTACATTTAGAATACATTTCAAAGATAAGAAACATCTTAGCTGAGAATTAAATGATTTCAATAGTTTAGCCAGGCAAGAAAGTTTAGAAATATGCCGATAATTATTTAGGTCATGTACTCCCCCTTCCAAACCTTGGGGAGAGTATAATCGTCAGGTAAAAAATCTGGGTTAATGATTCAGCAAATCAGGGGGCCAGAGAGCTGCAGAAAATTTTAATTTTTTTACAATACCAGTTAAAAGTTTGGACACCTACTCATTCCAGGGTTTTTCTTTATTTTACTATTTTCTACATGGTAGAATAATAGTAAAGACATCAAAACTATGAAATGACACATATGGAATTGTGAAGTAATCAAAAAGTGTGAAACAAAACACAATTCTTCAAAGTAGCTACCCTTTGCCTTGATAACAGCTCAAATGAAATTGCATTGGTCACATACACATGGTTAGCAGATGTTATTGCAAGTGTATCGAAATGCTTGTGCTTCTAGTTCCGACAGGGCAGCAATATCTAACATGTAATCTAACAATTCCACAACAACTACCTAATACACACACATCTAAGTAAAGGAATGGAATAAAAATATATACATATATGGATGAGCAATGACAGAGCGGCATAGGCAAGATGCTAATGTCTATTTTTCCCTGTTTATCAAAAGAGTTGGAAAAACTTGTCAATCAACTGACTGGCTTTCTTGATGTCTATAGTATTCTATCTGGTATGCAATCTGGTTTCCGCTCAGGTTATCGATGTGTCACTGCAACCTTAAAAGTCCTAAATGATGTCACCATTGCCCTTCGATTCTAAGCAATGTTGTGCTGCTATTTTTATTGACTTGGCCAAAGCTTTCGATACGGTAGACCACTCCCTTCTTATGGGCCGGCTAAGGAGTATTCGTGTCTCTGAGGTGTCTTTGGTCTGGTTTGCTAATTACCTCTCTGAGTGTATAAAGTCAGAAAATCTGCTGTCTCAGCCACAGCCTATCACCAAGGGTGTACCCCAAGGCTCAATCCTAGGCCCCACGCTCTTCTCAATTTACATCAACAACACAGCTCAGGCAGTAGGACGCTCTCTCATCCATGTATATGCAAATTATACAGTCTTATACTCAACTGGCCCCTCCCCGGATGTTGTGTTAAATGCTCTGCTTTCTTAGTGTCCAACAAGCTTTCTCTGCCCTTAAACTTGTTCTAAACACCTCCAAAACAAAGGTAATGTGGTTTGGTAAGAAGAATGCCCCTCTGGGATTACTACCTCTGAGGGTTTAGAGCTTGAGGTACTTACCGCATACAAGTACTTGGGAGTATGGCTAGACGGTACACTGTCCTTCTCTTAGCACATATCAAAGCTGCAGGCTAAAGTTAAATCTATACTTGGTTTCCTCTATCGTAGTTGCTCCTCTTTCACCCCAGCTGCCAAACTCACCCTGAATCAGATGACCATCCTACCCATGCTAGATTACAGAGACGTAATTTATAGATCGGCAGGTAAGGGTGGTCTGGAGCGGCTAGATGTTCTTTACCATTCGGCCATCAGATTTGCCACCAATGCTCCTTATAGGACACATCACTGCACTCTATACTCCTCTGTAAACTGGTCATCTCTGTATACCGGTCGCAATACTCACTGGTTGATGCTTATTTATAAAACCCTCTTAGGCCTCACTCCCCCTTAACTGAGATATCTATTACAGCCCTCATCCTCCACATACAACACCCGTTCTACCAGTCACATTCTGTTAAAGGATCGCCCGTCTTTTCAGTTTGCCGCAGCTAGCGACTGGAATGAGCTGCAACAAACACTCAAACTGGACAGTTTTATCTCAATCTCTTCATTCAAAGACCGCTGTTGTCTGTGCCCAACAATGTTTGTACCCTGTTTTGTGCTGCTACCATGTTGTGCTGCTGCCATGTTGTGTTGCTACCATGTTGTTGTCATGTGTTGCTACCATGCTCTGTTGTCGTCTTAGGTCTTGCTTTATGTAGTGTTGTCTCTCTTGTCGTGATGTGTGTTTTGTCCTATATTTTTCTTTAATTTATTTATATTTTTAATCCCAGCCCCCATCCCCGCAGGACACCTTTTTCCTTTTGCTAGGCTGTCATTGTAAATAAGAATTTGGTCTTAACTGACTTTTCTAGTTAAATATAGGTTAAATAAAATAATACAAATAAATAGATTGTATAAAATACAGTATATACATATGAGATGAGTAATGCAAGATATGTAAACATTAAAAAGTGGCATTATTAAATTGACAAGTGATCCTTTTATTAAAGTGGCCAATGATTTCAAGTCTGTATGTAGGCAGCAGCATCTCTGTGTTAGTGATGGCTGTTTAACAGTCTGATGGCCTTGAGATAGAAGCTGTCTCTCGGTCCCAGCTTTGATGCACCTGTACTGGATGGTAGCGGGGTGGACAGGCAGTGGCTCCGGTGGTTGTTGTCCTTGATGATCTTTTTGGCCTTCTTGTGACATCGGGTGCTGTAGATGTCCTGGAGGGCAGGTAGTTTGCCCCCGGTGATGCGTTGTGCAGACCACATCTGACGAGCCTTGCGGTTGTGGGTGGTGCAGTTGCCGTACCAGGCGGTGATGCAGCCCGACAGGATTCTCTCAATTGTGCGTCTGTAAGTTTGTGAGGGTTTTAGGTGAAAAGCCAAATTTCTTCAGCCTCCTGAGGTTGAAGAGGCGCTTTTGCACCTTCTTCACTACACTATGTGGGTAGACCATTTCAGTTAGTCTGTGATGTGTACGCCGAGGAACTTAAATGTTCCACTGCTGTCCTATTGATGTGAATAGGGGGGGTGCTCCCTCTGCTGTTTCCTGAAGTCCACGATCATCTCCTTTGTTTTGTTGACGTTGAGTGAGAGGTTATTTTGCTGACATCACACTCCAAGTGCACTCACTTCCTCCCTGTAGGCTGTCTCATCGTTGTTGGTAATCAAGCCTACTACTGTTGTGTCGTCTGCAAACTTGATGATTGAGTTGGAGGCGTGCATGTCCACGCAGTCATGGGTGAACAGGGAGTACAGGAGGGGGCTGAGCATGCACCCTTGTGGGGCCCCAGTGTTGAGGATCAGCGAAGTGGAGATGTTGTTTCCTACCTTCACCACCAGGGGTCGGCCTGTCAGGAAGTCCAGGACCCAATTGCACAGGGTGGGGTTGAGACCTAGGGGCTCTAGCTCAGGGCTGCCCAACCCTCTTCCTGGAGATCAACTGTCCTGTATGTTTTCAATCCAATCCTAATTTAGCATATCTGATTCAGCTAGTTAAGGTCTTGTTGAGCAGCTAATTAGTAGAATCAGGTGTGTTAAATTAGGTTTGGTGGTACTTTGCTGGTGACACTGTCCGTGATTTATTTAGAATTCAAGACACACTTAACCAGCATGGCTACCACAGCATTCTGCAGCGATACGCCATCCCATCTAGTTCTCTCTTAGTGGGACAATCATTTGTTTTTCAACAGGACGATGGCCCAAAACACACCTCCAGGCTGTGTTAGGGCTATTTGACCAAGAAGGAGAGTGATGGAGTGCTGCATCAGATGACCTGGCCTCCACAATCACCCGGCCTCAACCCAATTGAGATGCTTTGGGATGAGTTGGACCGCAGAGTGAAGGAAAAGCATCCAACAAGTGCTCAGCATATGTGGAAACTCCAAGACTGTTGGAAAAGCATTCCTCATGAAGGTAGTTGAGAGAATGCCAAGAGTGTGCAAAGATGTCATCAAGGCAAAGGGTGGCTACTTTGAAGAATCTCAGCTATAAAATATATTTAGTTTTGTTTAACAATTTTTTTGGTTACTACGTGATTCCATATGTGTTATTTCATAGTTTTGATGTCTTTACTATTATTTTACAATGTAGAAAATAGTAAAAATAAGGCAAAACCCTGGAATGAGTAGGCGTCCAAATTTTTGACTGGTACTTTACATCAATCTTAAGCAAGGCATCTAGCACATCACAGAATGTAAATTGTTGAAATGAAAAAAAGATTCACTAGAAGTTGACATGTTAACTGTTGAGTCAGCTAGAGGCTGGCAGAGGGAAGAGCATTTGATTGACTGACCAGGGTCAACCAGGGTCAATTACACCACTGTTTCTCTCAAATAAAAAGCCTGTGAGATAACATGATGAATAAAAGCATCACGTATGGTTTATATTTTTATCTTAAAGTTTACATTTAATTGACCACAACTTTGTTACATATTTCACTGTCATGTCAGGTAACAAGAAGAAGTGATTTGATTATGTCATGTTTCTGTTTTACATTCCAACCTGGGCTCAGAGCATTTTGTATTATTCTGTATGTAAATACGAAATACTCCATTTAGTATGATATGTTATGTTTTGTATGGTAATTAGTGGATGTTACGTTCCCAGCTGACAAACTCAAATTGTCGCTCACAACAAAGGGAACTAACAAAGAAAAATCACTGATCACCAAAACAAAACAGAAAGGGGTTCAGAAAGGCACCCATTTGGGTGCCCACTGAAAGAGGTTCTAAAAGATACCCACCATGGATGCCCACTAGGTTTGCCTCTGAAAAGACAAACTAAAAGAAAATCACAACAACTTCGTAACGGGAGTAAAAAGAACATGGAGCAAAAGAAACAGGGGGGACACCAAAAATCTGGCCTTTATTTTTTACTTTTACCCCTTTTTCTCCCCAATTGGTAGTTAGTCTTGCCCCATCGCTGCAACTCCCCTACGGACTCGGGAGAGGCAAAGGTTGAGAGCCATGTGTCCTCTGAAACACTACCCTGCCAAGCCGCATTGCTTATTGACTCATTGCTCGCTTAACCAGGAAGGAAACACTGTCCAGCTGGCGACCGGAGCCAGCTTGTAGGCGCCCGGGCCGCGACAAGAAGTTGCTAGAGCGCTATGGGACAAGGAAATCCCGGCCGGCCAAACCCTCCCCTAACCCGGACAGCGCTAGGCCAATTGTGCACCCCCCATGGGTCTCCCGGTCACGGTTGGCTGTGACACAGCCTGGGATCGAACCCTGGTCTGTAGTGACGCCTCAAGCACTGCACCACTTGAGAGGCTGCTTCTTTCTAACTTAAATAGGTTGAGCTTGAAATTGCACCTCTCAATCGCTCTCTCAACATCTCTCAAGTTCAACAGGAGCACTGGGCCAGCCACTCTTAAATATCACCTGGCCTAGCAGATGTGTAACACATACCAACTATCATGGTGACACCAATCGTTGCAGCCTACGTGCTACCTCAAAATATAAATGGAAAACCAAAACTGGTAACACCTTCCCCCTTAAGACAACAAATATATCCAATATTTTTGTTGGACAAATTTGCTCACAACCAACAGAATAACTTCCATCTCACAACATGATCAACTTAAATGCGTTTATATAAATATAAACATGGTTTCTGAAGTTTTGGTAACATCACAGACGTTCTTTCATCCCTTTGGAACGACCACAAACAAAACTAATCTCCAATATGGCAAAACGTGCAGTCAAAATAAATTGTGAGCCAGGGCTCCCAAGAATCGGCACAGAAGCTAGCACTGGAAGGTTATTGATGGCATCTACTTTTTCGGACTCTCCCTTGCCCTACCATCTTCCCAAAATATTTCACTGTTGCTTGGGCGAAAGCGAAAGTTTGACAGGTTAACTGTCAGTTTGGCAGCTGCGAAACGCCCGAACAAACTCCTTATATCCTGAAGGTATTGTGGCCAGGTGGTGGTAAATACGACCACATCCAAATATGCCTCAGCATTTTCTAGATCAAATAGAACAATGTGCATGAGCCTTTGAAACATGGCTCCGGAATTTCGTAACCCGAACAGGAGACAAAGGTAGGAAAACAAACCATCTGGAGTGTACATAATGGTCAAGAGAAACTGACCCCAAAATGGCCTGCCATCGTGAGCCAATCTCAGAATCTCTTGTCAAAGTGTAACTGGAAGGACAATTTGAGATACACTGGGCCAATCGTCTTGTTCAGAAGAGAGAATGCCATTTCCTCATTAGACACCATCTCTTTCAAAGTAAACCACACAAACCTCCTCTGGACTTATCTCAGCAAAAAGAGGAGAGAGGGAAACATCTTTACTTTGTTCAGCAATCAGCTACTTCCTAGACATTGAAGTGTCAAGTGTAGGGACCCTCTCTTCCTTCAGTGGTCCTACAAACTCGCTCTACTTTGGGGTTTTCAAAGGATAGATCAACTCAGGAGTTTTAGCGAAATCAGGATCACCCATAAACATCTCGGACAGATCGACCATGGTGGGATCTCTGACATCCTCTTCAACATTAGACTTTCTCCCGGCAACTTTCTTACGCATAGCACGCTGGGAACACTAGGGTACTATTCTGATAACCCATCAGATTCCTCTACTCTGGGTTCCTTACAAATGACAGGATTTGGCACGATCTTCCCTCCAGCCAAATCGTTTCCCAAAATGAATGAGACCCCCTTCAGCAATAGGCTAGGCCTCACTCCAACGGAACCATAAATAAGATCAGACTCGAGTTCCACATTACTGTATACAAAGGAACTTCCATGCAACCCATCTCCACGCCTTGTACTACCATACTGTAACTAGTTGCTGAACTGTCAGGCAAAGGCAAAAACACCCTCCAAAATGAAGGATTGGGCTGCCCCAGTGCATCAAAGTATCTTTACCTGATTCTTAAAAGTATCGCCACTCAGCAGAGACACGAACCTGTCTGAAACAAAGGGTTCATACACATCTTTTCCAAAATCTTTTTTAGGAGATACGTACACCAATCCCAACCAGACTTAATGGCTCCCACAAGAAGAAACGTATTTTTCTCTGTAAGTTTTCTGTTTCAACCAAGGACAATGTGTCCTTTCCCCTGGCAGTAATGACAAACTAGCAGATACGAAAAAACTGTTTTCTGCCAATCTTTATCTTTGGGCACTGTAGAAAAAGCATGAAATCTCGTAGTATGACATGACTTCAGTCGATTGCTTTTTGTGTAAGGATAATTACTAGGTGCTTTGTTTGTGAAGGTAGTTGTATGTGTCAAACTCATCTGCATGAACTGCAGCTTTCTCAAGAGTGAGATCCTTGTGCTAAACAATGTAGGTCGTAACTCTTTCGTGAAGGCAATTCTTGAACTACTCGAAGTACGAGTGTTTAAATCCTCCAGGTCCTTTACCTCTTGAGAACCACACCACTGATCAAAAAGACATGCTTGTTCCCTTGCGAACTCAAAATGGCTTTGTGATTCTGTCTTTCGTAATTTGTGTAACTGTTGTCTGTACGCCTCTTGGACCAACTCGTAAACCCGAAGAATAGCAGCTTTAACAGTGTTACAATCTGAACTCTGGTCAAGAGATAAAGCGGCGTACACTTTGAGCCTTTCCCACAACAACACTTTGGAGGAGCAGTGACTAAATATCTTGCGGACATTTTAGGAATGTGGCAATCCACTCAGAGTAAAATATACATCCACTTCTTTTTCGTTAAAAGGGGGTACAAGCTGGCTCATCCAGGATCATGGGAACCAAGATCCTGGACGAGCCCCCATTTTTACAACAAAAAAAGGCACCCAGGTGGGTACCCATTGAACGTTGGCAAAGCCACTAGTAAGGGATTCTAAAAGACACCCACCATTGATGCCCACTAGGTCTGCCTCCGAAAAGAGGCAGACCTAGTGGGCAGTAAAAAGAATATGGAGCAAAACAAACAGGGGAAACACAAAAAAAATCTGGCTTCTTTCAAACTTAAATAGATTGAGCTCCAAATCGCACCTCAGCTGCCGTGAAGTGTAGCTCTTCCAACATCTCTCAAGCTCAATTGGAACACTGGGCCAGACACTCTTAAATATCACCTGGGCTAGCACAGGTGAAACACCTTCTGACTAACGAGATGGACAGGCCAGCACAGGTGTAACACATACTTATTAACGAGGTGATACAAATTGGTGAACCTTACGTGCCAGCGTGCTACCTTGAAATATAAATGGAAAACCAAAACCGCTAACAATGTCCATCATCCATTTCGTATGATACATTATGAATGTATCATGAACGAATTTGCAAAACATACAATATGTTATGAATTCCAATTTGTTGTGGCTAAGGCTAGAAGCTAGGGTTAAGGTTAGGGTTAAGGTTAGGAGTTAGGTTAAAGAGTTAAAGTTAGGGAAGGGTTAGCTAAAAGGGTTACAGTTAGGGTAAGGCGAAGGTTAGCTAACATGCTAAGTAGTTGCAAAGTATCAAGTTGTTGAAAAGTAGCTAATTAGCTAAAATGCTAAAGTTGTCCGTGATGAAATTCAAACACGCGACCTTTGGGTTTCTAGACGTTCAAATTATTTGCCCACCCTCCTTTCATTTTTGCGTTAAGTAACCTTCTGTCTTATATAACTAGAGCAAACTTAACATATCATACTAATTTCAGTGTCCCGGATTTACTTCTACTATGTTACGTCTAGTCTATGAGACCAGGTTGTACATCCAGCTGTTTATCCTGTAAGAATCCAGCAATGGTGAACACACTTTTTAATTTAACACAATTGAGTAGCCTACATAATTCAGTATAGTTATAGTTTTTTCTTAGTTCTCATTGAAGACAGAGAAAGCATCCTGATCAAAATAAAAGCAGACTCTGTAGTACTGATCCATCCTACAGATGAGCTCACACGACATTGTTTTATTCTGTCAAGTCTTATTAAGCTAGTCTGATCCCAATACCCAAGGCAAACATTACAGAGCATTTATTTTGAATGAATGTCATTCAAAAAAGTATTCAGACCCCTTGACTTTTTCCACATTTTGTTACGTTACAACCTTATCCTAAAATGGATTAAATCATCCCCCCCATAATACACCATAATGACGAAGCAAAAACAGTTTTTTTATGTTTGCAAATTTATAAAAAAGAAAATACTGACATATCACATTTACATAAGTATTCAGACCCCAAAGCTGTCTTCAAGGCAAAGGGTGGCTACTTTGAAGAACCTCCAATATCAAATATATTTTGATTTGTTTAACACATTTTTGGTTACTACATTATTCCATATGTGTTATTTCATAGTTTTGATGTCTTCACTACTATTCTACAATGTAGAAAATAGTAAAAATAAAGAAAAACTATGGAATGAGTAGGTGTGTCCAAACCTTTGACTGGTACTGTATGTAAATAAGGTATTTATGTTTTTTATTTGTAATACATTTGCAAACATTTCTAAAAAACTGTTTTTGCTTTGTCATTATGGGGTATTGTGTGTAGATAATAATCATTTCATGCATTTTAGAATAAGGCTGTAACGTCTCAAAATGTGAAGAAAGTCATACTTTCCGAATACTTTCCGAATGCACTGTACATGTCAAATTTTCACTGTGCATAAACAGTAATGTCTCTCTGGATGAAATCAAGAAAAACAGCTCAACTACTTCTCTCTGACTGGTACCTGTTACTCCGTAGTGCTGCACATCTCTTCATTATGCCTGGTCCTGGACTAAAAAGCGATTTAAATTCAATTTCCATTGACCATGCCTTATAGTCCAGGGCCGGCATCTATTGATATCTCTCTCGCTTCCTCCTTCTATAGCATACTTATCTGCTGCTCTTTCTCTTTTAGTTCCCCTCTGTTATTTCAGTTCATCACTGTAGGATGTGCTGGCCCATGGATCTGCTCCCATTGCCCCCCTGTGCTGAGCTGGGGGTCCGTCCTCTGAGTGGGCTCCTGTGGACCCTGCTGCTCCTCTTCCTATGGTATTGTTACAGGGTGGGCTCCGACCCACCAGCCCCAGGCCGAGCCATCCCAGGAAAGCACAAGTCCGGCTCCAGGCGCTCTGTGTTGTCTCGTGCCGGCAGCTGTGCGGGAGCAGAGTGCAGTGCCACATCAAAGATGGCCACTGGAGATCGGGGGACTCCCTGCATCTCCATGGAGACGGGGGAGGAGGAACAGGGGCGAGGCTACCTGACCCCTGTGCTGAGCCATGCCCTGTTCCCAGCCCAGGCCACAGCGAGTGGCAGGAAGCTGTATGCAGCACTGCAGGAGTATGCAAAGCGCTACAGCTGGGCTGGCATGGGACGCATTCATAAAGGACTCCGGGAGCAGGTAATGTGAAATCTGAAATTTACAGTAATTTCAATTAATGATATACCCATTGATTTTTGAAGAATATGAAATGCCTGATGAGCTTAATACAACTGTCTAACCCCATCATAACCCAAAATATAATGGTTGGTTGGTCACACTTTATTTGGATAGTACAGATAGGGTACGGTATAGAATATGTATTAGGGCATTAAGTAGGGCAAGGGTTAAGTTAAGGATTATAATAAGGGTTAATGCTTAGGATTAGTAGATAGTTAGTTGAAATGTTACTAATAGTCTGTAGAGCATCTACAGATAGACTAGCCAAATAAAGTGTTAGTGGTTGATTTACTCCATTGTTACTCCATTGTACACGTCAACAATGACAGACAAAATGAGAAAAAAAAATCCAGAAAATCACATTGTAGGATTTTTAATGAATTTATTTGCAAATTATGGTGGAAAATAAGTATTTGGTCAATAACAAAAGTTTATCTCAATACTTTGTTATATACCTTTGTTGGCAATGACACAGGTCAAACGTTTTCTGTAAGTCTTCACAAGGTTTTCACACACTGTTGCTGGTATTTTGGCCCATTCCTCCATGCAGATCTCCTCTAGAGCAGTGATGTTTTGGGGCTGTCGCTGGGCAACACGGACTTTCAAGTCCCTCCAAAGATTTTCTATGGGGTTGAGATCTGGAGACTGGCTAGGCCACTCCAGGACCTTGAAATGCTTCTTACGAAGCCACTCCTTCGTTGCCCGGGCGGTGTGTTTGGCATCATTGTCATGCTGAAAGACCCAGCCACGTTTCATCTTCAATGCCCTTGCTGATGGAAGGAGGTTTTCACTCAAAATCTCACGATACATGGCCCCATTCATTCTTTCCTTTACACAGATCAGTCGTCCTGGTCCCTTTGCAGAAAAACAGCCCAAAGCATGATGTTTCCACCCCCATGCTTCACAGTAGGTATGGTGTTCTTTGGATGCAACTCAGCATTCTTTGTCCTCCAAACACGACGAGTTGAGTTTTTACCAAAAAGTTCTATCTTGGTTTCATCTGACCATATGACATTCTCCCAATCCTCTTCTGGATCATCCAAATACTCTCTAGCAAACTTCAGACGGGCCTGGACATGTACTGGCTTAAGCAGGGGGACACGTCTGGCACTGCAGGATTTGAGTCCCTGGCGGCGTAGTGTGTTACTGATGGTAGACTTTGTTACTTTGGTCCCAGCTCTCTGCAGGTCATTCACTAGGTCCCCCCCGTGTGGTTCTGGGATTTTTGCTCACCGTTCTTGTGATCATTTTGACCCCACGGGGTGAGATCTTGCGTGGAGCCCCAGATCGAGGGAGATTATCAGTGGTCTTGTATGTCTTCCATTCCCTAATAATTGCTCCCATAGTTGATTTCTTCAAACCAAGCTGCTTACCTATTGCAGATTCAGTCTTCCCAGCCTGGTGCAGGTCTACACTTTTGTTTCTGGTGTCCTTTGACAGCTCTTTGGTCTTGGCCATAGTGGAGTTTGGAGTGTGACTGTTTGAGGTTGTGGACAGGTGTCTTTTATACTGATAACAAGTTCAAACAGGTGCTATTAATACAGGTAACGAGTGGAGGACAGAGGAGCCTCTTAAAGAAGAAGTTACAGGTCTGTGAGAGCCAGAAATCTTGCTTGTTTGTAGGTGACCAAATACTTATTTTCCACCATAATTTGCAAATAAATTCATTAAAAATCCTACAATGTGATTTTCTGGATTTTTTTCCCTAATTTTGTCTGTCATAGTTGACGTGTACCTATGATGAAAATTACAGGCCTCTCTCATCTTTTTAAGTGGGAGAACTTGCACAATTGGTGGCTGACTAAATTATTTTTCCCCCCACTGTATATGACACAAAACACAGAAAAACAGAATTTTGCCTGCACTGGGCCTTTAACAAAATTTTTTCTATATACAGTTGAAGTCGGAAGTTTACATGCACTTAGGTTGGAGTCATTAAGACTCGTTTTTCAACCACTCCACAAATTTCTTGTTAACAAACTATACTTTTGGCAAGTCGGTTAGGACATCTACTTTGTGCATGACACAAGTAATTTTTCCAACAATTGTTTAGAGACAGATTGTTTCACTTTTAACTCACTGTATCACAATTCTAGTGTCACAATTTCAGAAGTTTACATACACTAAGTTGACTGTGCCTTTAAACAGCTTGGAAAATTCCAGAAAATTATGTCATGGCTTTTGAAGCTTCTGATAGGATAATTGACATCATTTGAGTCAATTGGGGGTGTACCTGTGGATGTATTTCAAGGCCTACCTTCAAACTCAGTGCCTCTTTGCTTGACATCATGGGAAAATCAGCCAAGACCTCAGAAAAAAAATTGTAGACCTCCACAAGTCTGGTTCACCCTTGGGAGCAATTTCCAAATGCCTGAAGGTACCACGTTCATCTGTATAAACAATAGTACGCAAGTATAAACACCATGGGACCACACAGCCGTCATACCGCTCAGAAAGGAGACGCGTTCTGTCTCCTAGAGATGAACGTACTTTGGTGCGAAAAGTGCAAATCAATCCCATAACAACAGCAAAGGACCTTGTGAAGATGCTGGAGGAAACAGGTACAAAAGTATCTATATCCACAGTAAAACGAGTCCTATATCGACATAACCTGAAAGGCCACTCAGCAAGGAAGAAGCCACTGCTCCAAAACCTACATAAAAAGGCCAGACCGGTTTGCAATTGCACATGGGGACAAAGATAGTACTTTTTGTAGAAATGTCCTCTGGTCTGATGAAACAAATATAGAACTGTTTGGCCATAATGACCATTGTTATGTTTGGAGGAAAAAGGGGGAGGCTTGCAAGCCGAAGAACACCATCCCAAACATGAAGCACGGGGGTGGCAGCATCATGTTGTGGGGGTGCTTTGCTGCAGGAAGGACTGGTGCACTTCACAAAATAGATGGAATCATGAGGAAGATAATTATGTGGATATATTGAAGCAACATCTCAAGACATCAGTCAGGAAGTTAAAGCTTGGTCACAAATGGGTCTTCCAAATGGACAATAACCCCAAGCACACTTCCAAAGTTGTGGCAAAATGGCTTCAGGACAACAAAGTCAAGGTATTTGAGTGGCCATCACAAAGCCCTGACCTCAATCCCATAGAAAATTGGTGGGCAGTACTGAAAAAGCGTGTGCGAGCAAGGAGTACTACAAACCGGACTCGGTTACACCAGCTCTGTCAGGAGGAATGGGCCAAAATTCACCCAACTTATTGTGGGAAGCTTGTGGAAGGCTACCCAAAACATTTCACCCAAGTTAAACAATTTAAAGGCAATGCTACCAAATACTAATTGAGGTTATGTGACCCACTGGGAATGTGATGAAAGAAATAAAAGCTGAAATAAATCATTCTCTACTATTACTCTGACATTTCACATTCTTAAAATAAAGTGGTGATCCTAACTGACCTAAAACAGGGAATTTTTACTAGGATTAAATGTCAGGAATTGTTAAAAACTGAGTTTAAATGTGTTTGGCTAAGGTGTATGTAAACTTCCGACTTCAACTGTTATACCAGAAAAGGGTTCTTTGGCCAGTAACAATAGTGGAACCTTTATGATGTTATATAGAACCCCTTTTTAAAGGTCTAATAAAGAACCATTTTGGGCTCCCGAGTGGCGCAGCGGTCTAAGGCTAGAGACTATAGACCATGGTTCAATTCCAGGCTGTATCACAACCGGCCGCGATTGGGAGTCCCATAGGGCGGTGCTCAATTCAACCAGCGTCGTTCGGGTTAGGGTTTGGCAGTGGTAGGCCGTCATTGTAAATAAGAATTTGTTCTTCACTGACTTGCCTAGTTAAATAAAATAAATAAAAAACATGCTCAAAAGGTTCTATATAGAACTTTTATGGCGCTATGAAAAGCCCTTTCTTAAATGACTTTACCACGAGCAACACCAAAGATTTTAACATGGTGATATATGCAACACTTCGCTCTCACACAGTCACACACACTTTCTGTGCATGTGCACCAAAACAGAGAAGTTGAGCCTTGCACTTCAACACTCTTATTTGTTGTGGAAATTGACTCACTCTGCTGTTTTCTTTCTGCATCTATATAATATTGCTGAGTCTACCTTTAACGCTAGAACTGCTGAAGCAGTCATTCTGACTGCTCAATAATTGAATTTATTTATTACTCTGCAATTTTTTAAGTCATGCCACCCTCCGTCCTTGACTTTTCCTAAATAAGTCTATATAACATACTGTCTGCGTTAGAATCTTAATATCACAAACAGAACTGTTTGAGTTTTAGGAGGGCATGTTCTTTTTTGAATGGTTTTCCCCATTGCATCTCCTCCTGACAGTAGGGCCTGCTCCGCTCCTTCTTCCAGTTGAAAGTGTAGTGCCCAGCAGATAAACACCCTGATAATTTCCTCAAATCTGAACCTAAACTAATTTCACACATATAACAACAGATGAAAAATTTTAAGTAAAGTATGATGGGGAGAAAGGGGTAGAATGGGTGAGTTGATAAGTGAGGGGAAGCAACGGTGCATAATCACCACTTGTGAATGAAGAACAGGGTGGGCCATTCCATTGTATTGATCCATTCTAATTCTAATATTAAAGATGCACTATTCAGAAATCGCTCTGCCATTTTCTGGTTGCTAAAATTCTAACAGTTTGCCTAATTTCAGTTTATGTGGCAAAACAAGCAAGTATAGTGTAGATAATCATTATACCATGTAAACCGCTGTGAACAAAATATTTTCCATAACCAAAAATATTGTATTTCAGCTGTTTGAAGCTGGTGTACAAAAGTGAAAGTAAAATAAGCTAAAACTTAAGAAGGGGAAGCATAGAAATAGCGCACATAGAACATATCTACCACTTCTCAGACTTGCTTTCAGTGAGAATGACTCACATTTTTATATGAATTTGGTGAAGTCGCCCAAAAAGTTACATATTGCAGATTTAAAATGGTATGTACCCTATATCAGTCCACCGAATCAAAGACGTCTTACCAGTCTACTCTGGCCTACTTAGAGTAGGCTGCACAGTGAGAGTGTGCGCAATTGTACATGCTGAATGGCTTTCAATATCTGGGAAAATATCCATATTGGGCAGCAGGTGAGCGAGTGATGGAGAATGTGGTTATTAGGCTTGTGGAACCTTAAGTTGGCAAGGGGAGAAATGTCACCATGGACAATTTCTTCACTTCACTGTCATTGACAAACAAGTTGCTTGCTAAGAAAACAAGTCTGGCCGGCAACATGAACAAAGTGAGATAGGAGCTGCCTCCCTCTGCACAAAATAAGGCACCTGTACAGCCGTTGTACTCCACAACAGTGCTGAAGAATGACAATGAAGAGAAAACTGGAGATCATTACGCACTACAACCAAACAAAGGCATGTCAAAGTGTGTCAAGCAAGTGAAAGTTACGAAAATTGTGTGAACTGTTAGGATAAGGGATAACAGCTTAATTAAATCCAACTGAGGACATTGCATGAAGACGACCACAAGCATTTTTATTGTTGTCTTATCGACATATTCATTATAATTCCATTATTGCTTTTGTGCTGAGTTTTACTATTTTGTCAAGGCCAGTTGGCACTTATAACGATGTTTAGGCTAATAATGTTATCGTCATTTGACCGCGCGTCTTGACCGTGCGCTGTGGTGGTTGGGGTATTTTTTTTGAAGGGAAGCCTAGTTTTAACAAAGGCACGAATAAAATTGATTGAACATTTGAATTTTCAGTTTTTTTGTTTTTCAATATGTGACTTGTTTCATGAAAGTAGGCATATGTCACGGGTCACTACTTCACAGGCGAGCTGTTAGAACAAACTTTTTTTTATTATTTTTTTTTTTGGCAGAAATGCCTTCTCGAACATGTGAACTTTCATGTGCCTTAATAACAAACTTGTATGCCATCTGTAAATACAAATACAATTGTTAAATTATGAGCCTAGTTGGTTTAGCCACAGAAAAAGTCAACAACCTTCCCGCTAGCCATGATTGGCTGAGATAATGAGTAAGCTGGACATGCCGAGAGGTGAGTTTGGATTGGTCTGCCATAAAGCACGCTTCTGTCTATTTGAGCTGGTCAGTATGTCTAGGTAATCCTCTCTAACGCAGCTTTTAAAAAAAAATTGTGTGTAGTAAAACTGCATAAGCCTAATGTCAAGTTAAAGTGTACGGTTAGCTAACTAATGTTACGTCTATGCTCTCCACTTTCTGGAGGACCAAGTTTTGAAATCAGTGGAATTCGAGTATGATAGCTAAGGAGATTGAGAAAACATCTGTCTCCGGATCTTCAATCTAAGGGCAACCATGGCATCCGACAGGAGACGCATCCATCGATGATGTATACAGGTAAGATAGTCTAGCTAGCTACATTGTCAGATATTACACGTTTCTAATTTTGACAGAAAGTTGTTTAATTTCAAGATAAAGTGTACTATTAGCTAGCTAACGTTAGGTGGCTGGCTCGCTAGCTAACGTTATGTGTATGATCTTGTTATTTGTATCTCAGACCCATTTGCTTGACTAGTTATAGACTGGATGGTTAGCTACCTGCATCTGGACCTCCATCTTGACCAGTGAGAGTACAGAGACACTGACGTCAGAGTGCGACGTATGTTCAAAACTGAAATCTGTCGAATGCTGACACCTGAACTAAAGACCTCGGTTTAAAAGCTTATACAATGTTTGTTTTATATACTTTTATTTTATTTTGAATCCTGCGGCTCTGTTCGGCTAAATTGCTGTGTGCGCTGCTATTTGTCCCGGGATCCTGCCAGATTCCGTATAGGGGAAGAGACGCGAAAGCCTAGCTGGCTCGGCGGCTCAAATGGAGGCCGCTATTGAACGTTTCCAATGTTGCAGGAGCTGCTTTTACTTTGCTTTGTTCCAGGACATTGTGGACCGCGTTGACTTTCAATGTAGCAACTGCATACTTGCGGAGAACTACAGGAGCGAAGTAACTACTCTTAGCAAGCAAGTAGCAAACCTACATAAGCTACTGGTGAACCCACGCCCACCTACTTTTTAAGTTTCGCCGCCGTGTCGGCTCTCTCCAGCCAACTGGCCGGTGCTAGGCTGGGTTCCATCCCCAAAGGGGTCTCCCCCATCCCTGGAGAACGGAGCTGATCTCAACCCAACCAACCAGCCATGGAGGTACGTCACACACGTGGAAGTCGAAGAAGGCGTCCTCTGGCAATGGGGGTCTCCATGGAGATGTTGAGCCCGAAACTGACACAGACCAGAAACAGCTATACCGCCCTGGATCCAGAGGTTCCAGCGCCTTCGTCCGTGGTGGCTTCCCAATCAAGTTCGGATCCGAAGGTACCTGCGTCTTCGTCCTCGGCTCTGTCTCCTTCTCCGGTTGCTTCTACCTTGGGTTCAGATCCTCAGAGCTCCCAGACAGTGAGGCTGCCTGAGAGACCGGCACATTCAACACCACCAGCTGTCATCATAGGCAGTTCTATGGTGAGAAACATCTCGGTCCCCAAGGCAAAAACCCATTGCTACCCAGGAGCACGAGTACAGGATATAACAAGGTTGCTTCCGACTGTTCTACCACAGATGCCGGAAGCGGACACCGTCGTAGTCCATGTGGGGTCAAACGACATCAGGAGGGCTAGCTCAGAACATTTGAAAATGGATTTTAAAGAACTGATAATAGCATTAAAAGACTCCAAAAAACAGGTCCAGTACCATCGTTGGGCCGCGGATGTGAAAGATTCAGCAGACTGCTGGCATTACACATCTGGCTAAAAGACTACTGTAGCTCTGCTGGAGTCACTTTTTTTGATAACTTTGACACCTTCTGGAAACAGAAGATACTTTACAGGAATGACGGAGTCCATCCAAATCATCTTGGCTCCTGGACTCTGTCCACGAATTTCAAGACTGCGTTGAAACATTGATTGGTAAATTATCCAGGACCAGCTCAGTTAATCCCTACCATTGTGACAATGAGTCGTCATAATGCTGCATCAAATGTACATGATCTTAGGGGCATTGGCAAACACAATGTAAGTCATTTAATTTATGTACCCCTAATTGCACCAAATACATCTGTTTATCCTACAGCTACTGTAAGCAGTAATCATGAGCCTATAAACCAGAGTTACACTGTTAGCACTGAGGCGGTGTGCAATAGTAGGAAGACCACTTTATGCAGCTAACCCTGCACTATCAGCTCCAATGTAAATAACATGAGAAAGTCTACCTCTGATAAGCTTCCCAGTAAAGCATTAAAAACAATTAAGCAACCCAGAAAAAATAGCCCATATTAACATATGTAGCTTAAGAAACAAGGTCCATGAATTCAATAACTTGCCTGTAACAGATGACATTCATATTCTGACTATCTCTGAAACTCTCTTAGATAATACCTTTGATGATACAGTGGTAGCAATACATGGTTAAAACATCTACCAAAAAGACAGAAATGACAACGGAGGCGGTGTTGCGGTCTATATTCAGAACCACATTCCTGTAAAGCTCAGAGACGATCTAATGTTAAATACAGTTGAAGTAATATAGCTACAGGTTGATCTGCCTCACCTCTTGTGGGAAGCTGCTATAGACCACCACTTATTCCAGTTACTAATAAGCACACACCCATTAAGAAAATTACTGTAAAAACTGTTTAATCCCCTTGGATTGATGAGGAACTGAAAAACGGTATGGTTGAGAGGGATGAGACAAAAGGTATGGCAATTAAGTCTGGCAGCCCAACTGATTGGAAAACGTACTGCAAATTAAGAAATCATGTGACTAAACTAAATAAAATTGATGATAAAATGATTGTGGGGGCTGTCTTGTTAGACTTCAATGCAGCTTTGGACATTATTGATCATAGTCTGCTGCTGGAAAAACGTATGTGTTGTGGCTATAATGTGGATAAAGAGTTACTTGTCTAACAGAACACAGAGGGTGTTCTTTAATGGAAGCCTATCAAATATAATCCAGTTAGAATCAGGAATTCCTCAGGGTAGCTGTTTAGGCCCCTTGCTTTTTAAAATTTTTACTAACGACATGCCACTGACTTTGAGTAAAGCCAGAGTTTCTATGTATGAGGATGACTCAACACTATACATGTCAGCTACTACAGTGACTGAAATGACTGCAACACTCAACAAAGAGCTGCAGTTAGTTTCAGAGTGGGTGGCAAGGAATAAGTTAGCCCTAAATATTTCTAAAACTAAAAGCATTGTATTTGGAACAAAACACTCACTAAACCCTAAACCTCTGCTAAATCTTGTAATAAATAGTGTGGAAATTGAGCAAGTTGAGATGACTAAACTGCTTGGAGTAACACTAGATTGTAAACTGTCATGGTCAAAACATATTGATGCCGTAGTAGCTAAGATGGGGAGAAGTCTGTCCATAATAAAGCGCAGCTCTGTCTTCTTAACAACACTATCAACAAGGCAGGTCCAACAGGCCCTAGTTTCGTCGCACCTTGACTACTACTGTTCAGTTGTGTGGTCAGGTGCCACAAAAAAGGACTTAGGAAAATTGCAATTGGCTCAGAATAGGGCCGCACGGCTGGCCCTTGGATGTACATGGAGAGCTAATATTAATAATATGCATGTCGGCCCTAACTGTGTTTGATCTTGTATAGCCATCTTGTTTCAAGAGGACCGCAATGGAAATAAGTTCCAGACTTTATTGTGTGTTATCCACAATGATTTTATTCATGTGCATGTATGGCTTTTTCAAGTTTTATGTGTGCTTGTTTTTAAAATGGTTGAATTTATAAACTAATTAACCTGTTAGGGTATAGGGGGCAGTATTTTCACGGCTGGATAAAAAAATGTACCCGATTTAATCTGGTTACTAATCCTACCCAGTAACTAGAATATGCATATACTTATTATATATGGATAGAAAACACCCTAAAGTTTCTAAAACTGTTTGAATGGTGTCTGTGAGTATAACAGAACTCATTTGGCAGGCAAAACCCTGAGACAGATTCTGACAGGAAGTGGATACCTGATGTGTTGAATTGACTTTAAGCCTATGCCATTGAAAAACAAAGGGGCTGAGGAATGTTTTGGCACTTCCTATGGCTTCCACTAGATGTCACCAGCCTTTACAAAGTGTTTTGAGTCTTATACTGTGAGATCTGACCGAATAAGAGACTTGGAACGGTGATGGCCGATTAGACCCCTGGCGCGCGAGTTGATGGTGGGTACTCTCGTTCCGAAACGTTTTAAAAGAGATCCCAATCGTCCGCCTTGAATTTTATTCATGTTCTGGTTAAAAAAGGCACTAATGATTTAAGCTATACAACGTTTGACATGTTTGAACGAACGTAAATATATTTTTTTCCGTTCGTGAAGTGAAGTCCGGCTGGCTTAGATCATGTGCTAACAACACGGAGCTTTTTGGACATAAATGATGAGCTTTTTTGAACAAAACTACATTCGTTATGGACCTGGGATTCTTTGGAAGTGACATCTGATGAAGAGAATCAAAGGTAATGGATTATTTACATAGTATTTTCGATTTTAGATCTCTCCAACATGGCGGTTAGTCTGTATCGCAATGCGTATTTTTCTGGGCGCAGTGCTCAGATTATTGCAAAGTGTGAGTTCCCAGTAAGGTTAATTTTAAATCTGGCAAGTCGATTGCGTTCAAGAGATGTAAATCTATAATTCTTTGAATGACAATATAATATTTTACCAATGTTTTCTAATATTAATTAATTATTTTGTTGTCATGACTTGACTGCCGGTATTGGAGGGAAACGATTTCCTGAACATCAACGCCATAGTAAAACGCTGTTTTTAGATATAAATATGAACTTGATAGAACTAAAAATGCATGCATTGTCTAACATAATGTCCTAGGAGTGTCATCTGATGGAGATTGTAAAAGGTTAGTGCATAATTTTAGCTGATTTTATGGTTTTGGTGACGCCTGTCTTTGAATCGACAATACATTACACACAGCTATTGTCAATGTACTCTCCTAACATAACCTAACTTTATGCTTTCCCCGTAAAACCTTTTTGAAATCGGACAACGTGGTTAGATTAAGGAGATGTTTATCTTTCAAAGGGTGTAAGTTAGTTGTATGTTTGAGAAATTTGAATTTTGACATTTATTTGGTTTCAAATTTGCCGCTCTTGAAATGCACCTGCTGTTGATAGGGTGCGCCACGGGTGGCACGCTAACGTCCCACATAGCCCCAAGAAGTTAAACCCGATTTAACTTAACCATATCCTACCGCCCAGGGGTCCAAGAATTGGAAGCCGGATGCGCTGTCACGCCTCTATTGCCCCACTGCTACACCATCGGACCCTGAGACCATCCTCCCTACCTCTTGTCTCGCGGCTGCACTCAACTGGGGTATAGGAAACCGGGTCCGTGAGGCACAGCGTTCCCAGCCGGACACCGGGGACTAACCGGATGTTTGTCCTGGACTCTGCCATTCCTCGGTTTCTGGAAAGGGCTCATTCCTCTCGACTGGCCTGCCACCCTGGCTCCCGTCGGTCCCTGGCCTTTGTACAACAACATTTTTGGTGGCCCACCTTGGTTCCTGACATCTCCATGTTTGTCGCCGCCTGCACCGTGTGTGCCCAGAGTAAGACTCCTCGGCAAGCTCCGGCTGGCCTCATTCAACGACTTCCCGTCTCTCACCGTCCCTGGTCACATACAACCCTGGACTTCGTCACTAGACTCCCCCAGTCTGATGGCAACACGGTTATGCTTACCGTAGTGGACCGGTTTTCCAAAGTCGCCCACTTCATCCCTTTCCCCAAGCTACCCTCAGCCAAAGAGATGGCCCAGCTCATGGTGCAGCACATCTTCCGGATCTATGGACTTCCGGTGTCCATGGTCTCTGACCGTGGTCCTCAGTTCTTATCCCAGTTCTAGAAGGCGTTCTGCACGCTCATTGGGTCATCGGCCAGCCTGTCCTCCGGTTTCCACCCCCAGTCTAACAGCCAGTCGGAGTGAGCCAATCAAGACCTGGAGACGACTCTTCGCTGCCTGGTCTCTGCCAATCCCAACACCTGGACCCAGCAGCTCTTGTAGGTAGAGTACGCCCGCAACACCCTCCCTTGCGCAGCCACTGGTCTCACGCCTTTTGAGTGCTCCCTGGGATATCAGCCCCCACTCTTCCCTGAGAGGTCAGCATACCCTCGGCCCAGATGTTTGTCTGCCGCTGTCACCGTACCTGGAAGAGAGCCAGATCGGCTCTTCTCAAGACAACCTCCAGGTATCAACGACAGGCGGACTGCCACCAGACCCCGGCTCTCCGTTATCGTCTCAGGCAGAGGGTATGGTGACATTGGGAATGGTGACATTTGCACGATCGATTTTCTGCACCATTTGGACTATCCCTATTAGTAATAGAGGAAGGTGTAGAAATTTGAATGACTTTTCCCAGCACAATAGGGCCTGAGGCCACATCCAATGTCAATATGGGGAACTCTCAGAGTAACCAATGATGGAATGTTGTAAACTGACTTACATTGACTTTGGTTGCTATCACGCAACAGCCTAAGCCATCTACGTGATTTGATAACCGAGCGGGTACTCTCTTCACATTTCAAGGCCGTGTTAGGATATTGACTCACAGACCGAGCCCCGCTCAGGTAATACCTTCCATCCTTTCTAAGCGTTATCGTCGTACTGTTGTCTATATCTTGTACCCATTTGTTTGAACTCCTCTTAGGTCATGCTATTGTAGCGCAAAAGAGAAGCCCACTGTGGTCTGCTCACACAGTGTTTTTAATTCAAATGTGAAATACATTTGATTTACATTTGAATTAAAAGCACTGGGTGAACAAAAAATGAAGAACACCTGCTCTTTCCATGACATAGACTGACCAGGTGAATCCAGGTGAAAGCTATGATCCCTTACTGATGTAACTTGTTAAATCCACTTCAATCAGTGTAGATGAAGGGGAGGAGACAGGTTAAAGAAGGATTTTTTTTAAAGCCTTGAGACAATTGAGACATGGGTTGTATATGTGTACCATTCAGAGGGTGAATGGGAAAGACAAAATATTTAAGAACTGGGTATGGTCGTAGGTGCTAGGTGCACTGGTTTGTGTCAAGACCTGCAATGCTGCTAAGTTTCCTGTGTATATCAAGAATGGCCCACCACCCAAAGGACATCCAGCCAACTTGACACAACTGTGAGAAGCATTGGAGTCGTGGGCCAACATCCCTGTGGAACAATTGACACCCTGTAGAGTAAATGCCCCGACGGTGCAATTCAATATTAGGAAGGTGTTCTTAATGTTTTGTATACTCGTCTAAGACAATGACTTCTCAATGACCCAAGACCAGCTCAGTTAATCCCTACCATTGTGAGTATTCATAATGCTGCATCAAATGTACATTATCCCAGGGGCGTTGGCAGACACAATGTAAGTACCTTAATTTATGTCCCCCCTTAACTGCCCTGAATACCTCTGTTGATCCTACAGCTATTGTATGCAGTAATCATGTGCCGATGAACCCGAGTTACACTGTTAGCACTGAGGCGGTGTGCCCTAGTAGGAAGTCCACTGCTCCAATATAAATAACATGAGCAAGTCTACTTCTGAGCTTCCCAGTAAAGCATTAAAAACAATAAAGCAACCCAGAAAAGTGCTAAAATAGCCCCTACAAACATATGTAGCCTAAGAAACAAGGTTCATGAAGTCAATCACTTTCTTGTAACAGATGACATTCATATTCTGACTATCTCTGAAACTCACTTAGATAATACCGTTGGCTAGAACATAATACATGGCTAGAACATGTACCAAAAAGACAGAAATGCCAAGAGGGGCGGGCGGTGTTGCGGTCTATATGACTCACCACCTGGATTCGATCTTTTGTAGCAACATTTTGAATTTCTGTTTTTTACATTGGATAAACGTAGAGACTCAGAGCTACAAAATGGTATATCATACACTGCATTTGAGGAAACAATGGGGAAGTAATTTTGAATTGAAAGTTGATTAACTTGTAAACTCACTTTTGAGAACTGTCTTTCAGTGTTTTGGTACTACAATTGGAGAGACTTTTTTTGTCTACACCCATTCAGCATTTTTCACACCCTTGTTCAAGCCTTAGTCCCACCCATCTCTTCAAGGGTTGATCGGAGCATTCTGTACTAACTTGCCAGGTACTTCCAGACATCTAAGAGAGAGAGAACAGCTCACTGAACATTACTTGCCCTAGCAGGGCTGGTTAGGCTGTTATGTTATCCAGAGCGTTGGTGACTGTGTAACCGGTTCTGCACCGGTACCTTTCTGCGTTGTGTTCTGGTAAGGTGTAGGTGGAAGATAAGGCTCTGGACACAATTCAGCCGGTTGTCTCTCTTTTAATGACTGCGTGGAATGGATACAAATACAAGGAAAAAGTTACTGCTGCAGTCTGGACTCCATACAAGTATATTTGCCTCTCCTCATCACGCTCTGAGCAAACTGTAGTAAGAGTATCAACAAAAAATACATTGTACAAAATGTACATGTTCATATTTTCAAAAGACTCATCACATTTTGTAAATGTTGTACACCAATACACTAATAATTTGCTAATAAGTGCAAAATATTTCTTAGAGAGAGTGTACTATTGTACCATTATACCTGAAGCATACTAATGGCGCAACAATGCAATTTTTGACATGCCCGGGCAAGTAACAAAATGAGCGACAGCTAACTAGGCACATTAAACATGAAATACAAAATCTTCACATTTCACAACATACCTGCATGGAATGGATACAATTACAAAGCAAAAGTTACTGCAGTCTGGACTCCATACAAGTATATTTGCCTGATAAAAGACAAAAGTGCAGAAAACCCATGAGAAAATAATAAAAAAAACTCACGATGTCTGCACCCGCCACAAAGCTAACAATAGTTGAGCTAGCCTTGCAAAGTTGCACTGGAACATTATCCCCATTCACATGAATATATATTCCTATAAACAGTAATGCAACACTAAATCAGTGACTTTTTCTTGTCCTTTCTTGTGAATTTGTGAACATTTGCGAACATGTGCATTCAAAAGACCGGCGCATATGTAACACCTACCTCTCCTCATCACGCCCTGAGCAAACTGAGAAGTAAGAGCATGGCTCCCGTTGATGACATCACAGCATTAACACATAACACAATTTAGAAAAGAAATACAATAAAATAATTCACTCATGAAAGTAATGTAATACATCTTAAAATAACCTTAAAATAATAAATTTAAATAAATATGCGGGATTTTCAGTGAAATACATAAAGTATATTTTACACCTGTTACAACTGCAACTGTGCTGCTGGCAACAATTTAATTACAGTTTGTTGCCGAAGTTTACTGACATACTCAACGGGTGTTGAATATGCACCCAAACTAACTGGCTAACATTGGCTAGCTACTTCCAGACACATAATGAGAAAATGCCCCACTCTGACCATTTTACTGCACTGTTGGTTAAGGGCTTGTAAGTAAGCATTTAACGGTAAATTCTACACTTGTTGTATTCGGCGCATGTGACAAATAAAATTTGATTTGATTTGACTTTACTCACCCCAGCATAGCTGGTTAGGCTGCTTACATGTTATCCAGAGCGTTGGTGACTAACTGTGCTGCTGGCAACAATTGAATTATGCTTTGTTGCCGACGTTTACTGACACCAGACATATTTAACGGGTGTTGAGCATTCAAAAATTAATCAGTTATTCTGTGCTCTGGCACACTAAGACGAGAGTCTTTTTTTAAGAAATGTAGCTAGATAACTAGCTAGGTAAACAATGAATCCCAACGTATGACGTAATGTTAGTTAGCGAGCAAGCCAGCTAACATTAGCTAGCTAGCTAACAGTACACTTTAACTTGAAATGAAAATACTTTGTCAAAATTAGAAACACGTAATATCTGAAAATGTAGCTAACTAGACTATCTTACCCATGGTCTGAAATCGAGGTAGATAGCCAGAGCAAATTGACCAGCTAGTGCCTTGCAAAACTATTCATCCCCCTTGGTGTTTTTCCTATTTTGTTGCATTACAACCTGCAATTTAAATAGATTTTTATTTGGATTTCATGTAATGGACATACACAAAATAGTCCAAATTGTTGAAGTGAAAAGAAAAAAAAATACTTGTTTCAAAACATTCACCCCCTTTGCTATGAAGCACCTAAATGAGATCTGGTGCAACCAATTGCCTTCAGAAGTCACATAATTAGTTAAATAAAGTCCACCTGTGTGCAATCTAAGTGTCACATGATCTGTCACATGATCTCAGTATATATACACCTGTTCTGAAAGGTCCCAGAGTCTGCAGCACCACTAAGCAAGGGGCACCACCAAGCAAGCGGCACCATGAAGACCAAGGAGCTCTCCAAATAGGTCAGGGACAAAGTTGTGGAGAAGTACAGATCAGGGTTGGGTTATAAAAATTATCAAAAACTTTGAATATCCCACGGACCACGATTAAATCCATTATTAAAAAATTGAAAGAATATGGCACCACAACAAACCTGCCAAGAGAGGGCCGCCAACCAAAACTCACGGACCTGACAAGGAGGGCATTAATCAGAGAGGCAACAAAGAGACCAATGATAACCCTGAAGGAGCTGCAAAGCTCCACAGCGGAGACTGGAGTATCTGTCCATAATAGGACCACTTTAGCCGTACAATCCATAGAGATGGGCTTTACGGAAGAGTGTCCAGAAAAAAACCATTGCATAAAGAAAAAAAATAAGCAAACATATGGGAGACTCCCCAAAGCACGTGGGAGACTCCCCAAACATATGGAAGAAGGTTCTCTGGTCAGATGAGACTAAAATGTAGCTTTTTGGCCATCAAGGAAAACGTTATGTCTGGCGCAAACCCAACATCTCTCATCACCCCGAGAATACCATCCCCACAGTGAAGCATGGTGGTGGCAGCATCATGCTGTGGGGATGTTTTTCCATCTGCAGGGACTGGGAAACTGGTCAGAATTGAAGGAATGATGGATGGTGCTAAATACAGGGAAATTCTTGAGGTAAACCTGTTTCAATCTTCCAGAGATTTGAGACTGGGACGGAGGTTCACCTTCCAGCAGAACAATGACCCTAAGCATACTGCTAAAGCAACACTTGCGTGGTTTAAGGGGAAACATTTAAATGTCTTGGAATGGCCTAGTCAAAGCCCAGACCTCAATCCAATTGAGAATCTGTGGTATGACTTAAAGATTGCTGTACACCAGCGAAACCCATCCAACTTGAATGAGCTGGAGCAGTTTTTCCTTGAAGAATGGACAAAAATCCCAGTGGCTAGATGTGCCAAGCTTATAGAGACATACCCCAAGAGACTTGCAGCTGTAATTGCTGCAAAAGGTGGGTCTACAAAGTATTGACTTTGGGGGGGGTGAATATTTATGAACGCCCAAGATCTGTTTTTTTGTTTTATTTCTTGTTTGTTTCACATTAAAAAATATTTACATCTTCAAAGTGGTAGGCATGTTGTGTAAATCAAATGATACAAAGACATCCATTTTAATTCCAGGTTGTAACGCAACAAAATAGGAAAAATGCCAAGGGGGTGAATACTTTCGCAAGCCACTGTATTTTTATCAACAGTTGCAGTGGCATTCTATTGAAATGGACACTTGCATAGTGGAGCCTTTTGTTAAGACATGTAGCTAGCTAGCTAGCTAGCTAAACAATGGATCATAATCACAACTCATGACATTACTACCCTGCATGAATCTGCAGGTAGCTAACCAACCAGGTTCTATGGCTATAACTTGTCAAGCAAATGTGTCTGAGATACGAAGAATAGGATCATACACAACATTAGCTAGCGGCCCAGACACCTAACGTTAGCTAGCTAACAGTACACTTGAAATGAAACCACTTTCTGTCAAAATTAGAAACGTGTAATATCTGAAAATGTAGCATCTCCCTTTCTGATGCAATGCATGGTTGCCCTTAGTTTGAAGATGTAATCCAGACTGGTGTTTTCTCCATCTCCTTAGCTATCCTACTCGAATTCCACTGATTTCAAAACTCGGTCCTCCAGATAGTGGAGAGCATACACATAACGTTAGCTAGTGAGCCAACCAGCTAACGTTAGCTAGCTAACAATACACTTTAACTTGACAGTGCAGGTTTATGGTTTTACTACGCAATTTTTTAAAAGCCGCGTTCGACACATAACCTTAACATACTGACCAGCTCCAATAGACAGATGCGTGCTATATGGCAGACCAGTCCAAACTCATCTCTTGACATGTCTAACCCACTCATTATCTCAGCCAATCATGGCTAGCGGGAAGGTTTGCTCACTTTTTCTGTGGCTAAACCAACTAGGCTCGTAATTTAACAATTTTATTCATATTTACAGATGGCATACAAGTTTGATATTAAGGCACATGAAAGTTCACATGTTCGAGAAGGCATTTCTGCCAAAAAATGCATCTTGATACAAAAATAATGTTTACGTTCAAACGGCTCTACTGTGAAGTCGTGACTTGCGACATGCGCCTAGTTTCTTGAATCGGGTCACATATTCAGAACCACATTCCTGTAAAGCTTAGAGAAGATCTCATGTTAAAAACTATAATATGGCTACAGGTTCATCTGCCTCACCTAAAGCCCATTCTTGTTGGAAGCTTGTTATAACAGCACAAGGCGAGACCCAGATGCAGACATAGAAGGCAGATGGATTGAGTCTTGATATGTATTTAATAATCCAATAGGGGAAGGCAAGAGAATGGTCGTGGACAGGCAAAAGGTCAAAACCAGTTCAGAGTCCAGGAGGTACAGAGTGGCAGACAGGTTCGAGGTCAGGGCAGGCAGAATGGTCAGGCAGGCGGGTACGGAGTCCAGAAAACAGGCAAGGGTCAAAAACCGGGAGGACTAGCAAAAGAGAATAGAAGCAGGAGTACGGAAAAAACGCTGGTTGACTTGAAAGACATACAAGACGAACTGTCAGAGAGAGACAGGAAACACAGGGATATATACACCAGGGAAATCAGCGACACCTGAAGGGGGTGGAGACAATCATAAGACAGGTGGAACAGATCAGGGTGGGACACTTGTTGGAAGTGCTAACAGTCAGTATCTGTATAATATGGGTGAAATGCTTGATAATGTATGTGATATCAACAGAGAAGTATATTTTCTGGGTGATTTAAATATTGACTGGCACTCATCAAGCTGCCCACTCAAGAAAATACTTCAAACTGTAACCAGTGCCTGCAACCTGGTTCAGGTTGTCAGTCTACCGGGTAGTTACAAATAACACAGGAATTACATTTCTGTGCTATTTGTATAGATCACATCTTTACTAATGCTGCAGAAATTTGCTTTAAAGCAGTATCCAAATCCATAGGATGTAGTGATCACAATATAGTAGCTATATCTAGGAGAACCAAAGTTCCAAAGGCTGGGCCTAATATAGTGTATAAGAGGTCATACAATAAGTTTTGTAGTGATTCTTATGTTGATGATGTAATGAATATTTGCTGGTCTTTGGTGTGTAATGACACTGCACTTGACACGTTTATGAATTTGCTTATTCCAGTTACTAATAATAAATATGCACCCATTAAGAAAATGACTATGAGTAACTGAAAAATTGTATGGTTGAGAGGGATGAGGCAAAAGGTATGGCAAATAAGTCTGGCAGCCCAATCGATTGGCAAACGTACTGCAAATTAAGAAATCATGTGACTAAACTAAATAAAAATTAAAAATAAACTATACTATGGAACAAAAATAAATGATATAAAGAATGATAGTAAAAAGCTTTGGAGCACCTTAAATTACATTTTGGGAAAAAAGGCAAACTTGGGTCCATCATTCATTGAATCAGATTGCTCTTTCATCATAAAACCCACTGCTATTGCCTACTTTAATTACTTTTTCATTGGCAAGATAAGCAAACTTCGGCATGACTTGCCAGCAACAAACGTTGACACAACCTATCCAAGTATATCGGACCAAATTATGAATGACAAGCACTGTACTTTTGAATTCCCATAAAATTTGTGTGGAAGAGGTGAAACAAGTATTGTTGTCTATCAACATTGTCAAGCCACCGGGGTCTGACAATCTAGATGGAAAATTACTGAGGATAATATCGGATGATATTGCCACTCCTATTTGCCATATCTTTAAATTAAGCCTACTAGAAAGTGTGTGCCCTCAGGCCTGGAGGGAAGCAAAAGTAATTCCACTACCCAATAATAGTAAAGCCCCCTTTACTGGCTCAAATAGCCGACCAATCAGCCTGTTACCAACCCTTAGTAGACTTCTGGAAAAAATGGTGTTTGACCAGATATAATGCTATTTTACAGTAAACAAATTGACAACAGACTTTCAGCATGCTTATAGGGAAGGACATTCAACAAACACAGCACTTACACAAATGACTGAGAGAAATTGATTATAAAAATATTGTGGGGGCTGTTTTGTTAGACTTCAGTGCAGCTTTTGACATTATCAATCATAGTCTTCTGCTGGAAAAAGTGATGTGTTATGGCTTTACACCCCCTGCTATATTGTGGATAAAGAGTTACTCGTCTAACAGAACACAGAGGGTGTTCTTTAATGGAAGCCCCTCCAACAGGAATTCCCCAGGATAGCTGTTTCGCCCCTTACTGTTTTCAATCTTTACTAATTACATGCCACTGGCTTTGAGTAAAGTTAGTCTATGTATACAGATGACTCAACACTATACCCGTCAGCTACTACAGCAACTGAAATGACTGCAACACTTAACAAAGAGCTGCAGTTAGTTTCAGAATGGGTTGCAATAAATAAGTTAGTCCTAAATATTTCCAAAACAAAGCATTCTTTTTGGGACTAATTATTCACTAAACCCTGAACCTTGACTATATCTCGTAATGAATAATGTGGAAATCGAGCAAGTTTAGGTGACTAAACTGCTTGGAGTAACCCTGAATTGTAAACTGTCATGGTCAAAACATATTGATACAACAGAAGCTAAGATGGGGAGAAGTCTGTCCATAATAAAGCACAGCCCTGTCTTCTTAACCTCCTTGGGCAAGGTGGGACGTTTGCGTTTCAACAGCCAGTGGAATCCCGTGGCGCGAAATACAAATACCTCAAAAATGCTATAACTTAAATTTCTCAAACATATGACTATTTTACACCATTTTAAAGACAAGACTCTCGTTAATCTAACCACATTGTCCGATTTCAAAAAGGCTTTACAGCGAAAGCAAAACATTAGATTGTGTCAGGAGAGTACCCTGCCAAAAATAATGACACAGCCATTTTCAAAGCAAGCATATATGTCACAAAAACCAAAACCACAGCTAAATGCAGCACTAACCTTTGATGATCTTCATCAGATGACACTCCTAGGACATTATGTTATACAATACATGCAAGTTTTGTTCAATCAAGTTCATATTTATATCAAAAAACAGCTTTTTACATTAGCATGTGATGTTCAGAACTAGCATACCCACCGCAAACTTCCGGTGAATTTACTAAATTACTCATGATTAACGTTCACAAAATACATAACAATTATTTTAAGAATTATAGATACAGAACTCCTTTATGCAATCGCGGTGTCAGATTTTATAATAGCTTTTCGGCGAAAGCACATTTTGCAATATTCTGAGTACATAGCCCGGCCATCACGGCTAGCTAATTTGACACCCACCAAGTTTGGCCCTCACCAAACTCAGATTTACTATAAGAAAAATTGGATTACCTTTGCTGTTCTTTGTCAGAATGCACTCCCAGGACTTCTACTTCAACAACGAATGTTGTTTTGGTTCCAAATAATCCATAGTTATATTCAAATACCTCCGTTTTGTTCGTGCGTTCAGGTCAGTATCCGAAGGGAGACGCGCGAGCGCATTTCGTGACAAAAAATGTCAGAATATTCCATTACCGTACTTCGAAGCATGTCAAACGCTGTTTAAAATCAAATTTTATGCCATTTTTCTCGTAAAATAGCGATAATATTCCAACCGGGCGACGTTGTATTCATTCAAAGGCTGAAATATATATTTTTTTAATTCTCATGAACGTGCATCTCCAGTGTCACTGTTCCCAGCGTGACCACTAACAAACAGAGCTGCTGTACTTAGCCCAGAGACTGCAGACACCCCATTACACTTTCTGGTGCCTTCTGAGAGCCAATGGAAGCCTTAGAAAATGTCACGTTACAGCAGAGATGCTGTATTTTCGATAGAGATGCCACAGAAGGAGAACAAATTGTCAGACAGGGCACTTCCTATATGGAATCTTCTCAGGTTTTGGCCTGCCATATGAGTTCTGTTATACTCATAGACACCATTCAAACAGTTTTAGAAACTTTAGAGTGTTTTCTACCCAAATCTACTAATTATATGCATATTCTCATTTCTGGGCAAGAATAGTAACCAGTTTAAATCGGGTACGTTTTTTTATCCGGCTGTGCAAATACTGCCCCCTAGTCCCAACTTAACAACACTATCAACAAGGCAAGTCCTACAGGCCCAAGTTTGTCTCACCTGGAATACTGTTCAGTAGTTTGGTCAGGTGCCACAAAGAGGGACTTAGGAAAATTGCAGTTGGCTCAGAACAGGGCAGCACGGCTGGCCCTTAAAAGTACACGGAGAGCTAACTGTAATGATATGCATGTCAATCTCTCATGGCTTAAAGTGGAAGAGAGATTGAAGTCATAACTTCTTGTTTCTGTAAGAAGTGTTGACAAGCGGAACGTACCGAGCTGTCTGTTTAAACTACTAGCACACAGCTCGGACACCCATGCATACCCCACAAGACATGCCACCAGAGGTCTCTTCACAGTCCCCAATTCCAGAACACACTATGGTAGGTGCACAGTACTACATAGAGCCATGACTACATGCAAGCATCAGAATTAGATTTAAAAAACTTGTAAAAATACACCTTATGAAGAGACACACACATACATACGCAAACATTGTAATATTGTTGTATTATACATTTTGTATTGTACATTTTGTATTGTAGATATGTAGTTGTGTAATAATGTTGTATACTGTTTTATATTTTGTTTTATATGTAATGTATGTGCTTTAATGTGTTTGGACCCCAGCTGCTGCCTTGTAAGTTAGTCTGGCGGCTACCTAAACATCTAAACTTGCATTATTCATGGTCGAAATACCGACCCGGGGGTCCGATTTGATTTTGTTAGTCACTCTAAGTCAGATATCATACTAAAAACAACTAACATTTCTCTCCACCCTACTGCAAAATGTGTAGAATTGCAGGAAATTAGCTGAAAAACTGCACATTTTTATCTCCACCTCATGGCAAAATGCATAGAATTGTCTGAAATGAGTTATGAAATTGCTAAATCTTCTCTCCGTCCCATGGCAAAATGTGTAGATTTGCAGCAAACTTGATTTAAAACTGCAACATTTTCTCCATTCCCCATTACAAAATGTGCAGAGTTGCAGGAAATTATCTCTAAATCTTCCCCCAAAAGGCTCTGACTGCATGTGTGGGTATGGATGGGGGTATGCAGATCTGCGAGCCACTGCAGCCACCCATGATGAGATCAGATTTTTGGTGGCCCCCACCCCCATCAAAGTTGCCCATCCCTGCCATAAAACATCAAATGACCAATGTTGCATACATCGATTTCTCTCGGTGCTCTCAGTGCCAATTACTAATGAAATCATGCAACCGTAAATGTCTTTGATAGGACATCAAATTAAATAGCTAAATATCTTAAACATTGTAGGCTATACTGTAGATTAGCCTAAACTAGTGGCATCTCATCATACGGACGGTCAAAAATCATTGGATTTGATTGCTTTAACTCAATGTTGTCAGGCTACCATATATTTTATACAGTAGGGCCATTTCCCACTTGTCACAAAGTGGGAAAGCAGGCAGTGGCAATGGTAATGAACTACACCCCAAAGATGTCATGTCAATCTAAGAATAGCCTACAAGAAAATGTGTGTTTCCTAAGCCCTCTATCAGACATTTTTCCTACTGTCCGGTTGGATCATTGGAATGTGCACATTGTGGTCTTAACAGGTTCAAACAACCAGTTTGTGTATCCGTTCCACAATGATTCCGCAATATATTTATTTTTAGGCACAGGCTCATAGTGTGAAAAAACACAATTTAGTGAGGAAATTTAAATTCTTTATGGTATAAATACATTTCCCCAGAAAAATACGATCATTCAGTTTCCAGCCAAACCCAGACGACACTGGGCCAATTGTGCGCCACCCTATGGGACTCCCAATCATGGCCAGTTGTGATACAGCCTGGATTTGAAGCAGGGTGTCTGTAGTGATGCCTCTAGCACTGAGATGCAGTGCCTTAGACCACTGCGCACCTTGGGAGGTATAGCCACCTGGGAGTTGATGCCACCATTTCAGAGGCAGATTGAAGCTTGTGATTGGTTTAGTAAGGATCCAGGACCAAGGCGATTGGATGCGCTTTTGTAAAGAAACGCCCCTCGCGATTAGTGGAGCAGGCAGCCATGGCAGACTGGACAGCATGTTCGTTCTCTGCTGAACAAAGTTTATAAACTCAATTGTCAAAAGAGCAGCACAGCAACTTGTAGCCCTGTTTTGTCCACATAATTGTCAACAAATTAATTTGCTGTCTCTCATGTTCCTGTCACAGAATGCTTCCCTTTGACAGCATGTGACAATGTAGCCTACTATTAGTGATTGAATCCTCCACGTGCATGAGCCCAGATTCATAGGCTACATTAGTTACCTCATTTGGTCATTGTCAATTTAGCACTAGGTTCATTAGGTTGTAACATCGAAAGGGCAGCATTCAGCTGGAATTTTGGTTAGGGTGACTTTGTTTGTCTAACTGTATGATGAACATTATTTTGCCCAAACAGATTGTGAACCCAAATATGTAACTAATGCTAGTGGGAAGACAATACATTGCAAGGTCATTTGTGTTTGGTGTAGGTGCAGATTTAGGCTATGTCATCTTGTCTTCAGGATACTTTATTATCTGTTTAATTTATTTGATCTTTCACAATAGCTGATGTAAGTCATTAGATCAAATATCATCCCCTACAATAGGCTAAAATATAGACTAATTAGTGTGCTTTTCTTAGCAAGAACACTACTGTTATTCTCCAGACTTTTATTATTTCACTTCTTACCAATTTTGTCTATGGATTTTTGTCAGCATTTATGGACAGTGATGAATTTAAGATAAGTAATACAATGAGAATAGGCTACATGTGACTCGTTTCAGGAAACTAGGCGTATGTCGCACGTTACTACTTCACAAGAGCCTTTTTATCAAAATGCGTTTTTGGTCAGAAATGCCTTCTGGAACATGTGAACTTTCATGTGCCTTAATAACAAACGTAAATGCCATCTGTAAATACGAATAAAATTGTTAAATTACGAGCCTAGTTGGTTTAACCAAAAATACAGCAACCTTCCCGCTAGCCATGATTGGCTGAGATAATGAGTGGGCTGGACATGCCGAGAGATGAGTTCGGATTGGTCTGCCATGTAGGGCACTTCTGTCAATAATATGAGCTGGTCAATATGTGTAGGTAGTCTTTTCTAACAACTTTTTGGAAAGGTATCACGTAGTAGAACTGCAAAATTGTTGCATTCCACTTTTCTGGAGGACCGAGTTCTGAAAGCAGTAGAATTAGAGTATGATAGCTAAGGAGATGGACAAAATGCTAGCGTTTGATTGCAAATATGCAGACGAAGTCGAAAAGAGAACACACAGAAGGCTGTTGTATAAAACACCTCTCTCTGGATTGCATCTTCAAACTAAGGGCAACCATGGTATTAGTGACATAGAGGGAGAAGCGTCCATCCATGTACATGGGCTCCCGAGTGGCGCAGCAGTCTAAGGCACTGCATCTCAGTGCTAGAGGTGTCACAACAGACCCTGGTTCGATTCCAGGCTGTATCACAACAGGCTGTGATTGGGAGTCCCATAGGGCAAGCCAGCGCTTGTTTTTAATCAGGATATTGAAGGGGTTTTGGGGTCAGCCAGGGTGTTCTGGAGAGGGTGTACAGCAGCTTGGTGGAGAGCATCCTCACGTTCAATATGACATGGTAATGAGCGAAAGCAAACTGACCAGAATAGTAAACACAGCAAAAAAAGTAATTGGTCGGCCACAGGCACAGTTGAGCAGTCTGTTCCACAAGGCAACTAAAAAGAAGGCACTGTCTGTCGCTGGCGACCACTCCCACCCTCTACTACACCCTCAGTTCAAGAGGCTTCCCTCTGGATGACGCTTCAGAATGCCCATGGCGAAGAATGTGTTTAAACATTCATGCATTATTTGTGCTGTTGGACTACTAAATACAACAGAAATTCTATTGGTACAGTATATATACACTTATCTATCCAGTGCAGTTGGGGCAGCTTTCAGTTGTGAGTGAATGTATCAATGCAATATGATGGACTGACTGGTTTAAATGTGTATGATGTGAGAATGTCTGTTACCGGTCAAATGTTTTATAATACCTACTCATTTAAGGGTTTTTCTTTATTTTTTACTATTTTCCACATTGTAGAATAATAGTGAAAGGGATGTCAGATGTCCAACTGAATGTATTCAACTGAAATGTGTCTTCTGCATTTAACCAATCCCTGAAGACATCAAAACTATGAAATAACACATATGGACTCATGTAGTAACCAAAAAAGGGTTAAACAAATCAAATCAATTTTATATTTGAGATTCTTCAAATAGCCACCCTTTGCCACCCAGCTTTGCACACTCTTGGCATTCTCTCAACCAGAGGTAGTCACCTGGAATGCATTTCAATTAACAGGTGTGCCTTGTTAAAAGTTAATTTGTTGAATTTCTTTCCTACTTAATGTGTTTGAGCCAATCAGTTGTGTTGTGACAAGGTAAGGGGAAGATAGCCCTATTTGGTAAAAGATCAAGTCCATATTATGGACTTGGGTTAACTGCCTTGTTCAGGGCAGAAGGACAGATTTTTACCTTGTCAGCTTGAGGATTCAATCCAGCAACCTTTCAGTTACTGGCCCAATGCTCTAACCACTAGGCTACCTGCCACCCAAAATAAGCAAAGAGAAATTACAGTCCATCATTACTTTAAGACATGAAAGTTAGTCAATACGGAAAATTGAAATAACTTTTTTCAAGTGCAGTCGCAAAAACCATCAAGCTCTATGATGAAGAGTTACCTCTGCTGCAGAGGATAAGTTCATTATAGTTACCAACCTCAGAAATTGCAGTCCAAATACTTCAGAGTTCAAGTAGCAGACACATCTCAACATCAACTGTTCAGAGGAGACTGCATGAATCAGGCCTTCATGGTCGAATTGCTGCAAAGAAACCACTACTAAAAGGACATCAATAAGAAGAAGAGACTTGCTTGGGCCAAGAAACAAAAGCAATGGACATTAGACCTGTGGAAATTTGGCCTTTGGTCTGGAGTCTAAATTGGAGGTTTTTGGTTCCAAACGCCGTGTCTTTGTGAGATGCGGTGTGGGTGAACAGATGATCTCCGTATGTGTATTTCCCACCGTAAAGCGTGGAGGAGGAGGTGTTATGGTGTGCTTTGCTGGTGACACTGTCTGTGATTTATTTAGAATTCAAGTCACACTTAACCAGCATTGCTACCACATCATTCTGCAGTGATACACCATCCTATCTGATTTGGGCTTAGTGGGACTATCATTTGTTTTTCAACAGGACAATGACCCAACACACCTTCAGGCTGTGTAAGGGCTGTTTTACCAAGAAGGAGAGTGATGGAGTACTGCATCAGATGACCTGGCCTCCACAATCCCCCGACCTCAAATCAATTGTGATGGTTTTGGGATGAGAGTGAAGGAAAAGCAGCCAACAAGTGCTCAGCATATGTGGGAACTCCTTCAAGACTGTTGGAAAAGCATTCCAGGTGAAGCTGGTTGAGAGAATGCCAAGAGTGTGCAAAGCTGTCATCAAGGCAAAGGGTGGTAGAGATAATGACATTGTTTTTACTCTATTGTTTGTAAACAAACACTGTATAACATCAAAACATGATCAAAACTATAATTTCCGGGCCTCCCAAGTGGCTCAGCGGTCTAAGTTACTGCATCACAGTGTTGAGGCATCACTACAGCCTGGGGTTCGATCCCGGCCATGAATGGGAGTCCCATAGGGCGGTGCGCAATTGGCCCAGCGTCGTCCTAGTTAGGGAAGGTTTTGGCCCGGGGGGGGGCTTTACTTGGCTCATCGCGCTGTAGCGACTCCTTGTGGTAGGCCGGGCACCTTCAGGCTGACTTTTGTCGTCAGTTGAATGTTTTTCCCGACACATTGGTGTGGCCAGCTTCTGGGTTGAGTGGGTGTTAAGAAGCGCGGCTTGGCGGGTCATGTTTCAGAGGACGCATGATTCGACCTTCGCCTCTCCTGAGAACGTTGGGGAGTTGCAGCGATGAGACAAGATCATAATCATGAAATTGGGGAGAAAAAAGGGGGTAAAAATCACAAAAAGAAATAAAAACAAAACGAATTGCCAGTGCTTGCATCTGTAGCTCTATGAATTTGAGAGTGGTTACATTTCTCCTGTGATATCCCTCAGCTGTTTACCAAAACAGCCTTACCAAAGAACCCTTGAAGAATTCTCTTTCTTAAGTGTGGACTACTGTTATGCCCTTGAACAAGACAATCCCTAACCTGCTTTGCTTCTGGGGTGCTGCTATGTGTTTCTTCCAGCCACTCCGTGAGTGTTTGGTATCCTGGTAGGTGGGATTTAAAGTACAGAAAGCAAAAAGATAAATAATACAAAAACATCCATTGCATAATTTTGTTTGTTTTCATCCTCAGTGCAAAACAATTACAATAAATGTTTTAACCAATGTCTAATGTTTAGTTCTTTCTCTGTGATTTGTCTTTCTCAGGCCACATTAAATGATCGCTCCTCCATCCAAAAGCCTCATCTCTTCTTCCTCCCAGATGTCCCTAGCATTCCTTTTTTCCCACGTGACGCCCATCGACATGACATTGAGGTCTTGGAGGCCAACTATCCCATAATCCTCGCAGAGTTCCAAGCGGTCTACCAGAGAGGCATTGATCCGAAGATGGGCTGGACTGGCCTGGGACCCAAGGTAAACTCCCAGTGAGCATGTACCTGTTCAACACCTTTTAATTGTTCCTTCCTCATTTCCTTGATTTATTCACTGATCTAACCTGATTGGACAATTAGGTGAAAGCAAAGGTTCTCTTACATAGCTTTCACAGATCCAGTCATGTCACATCAGTGAGTTCTTCCAAAACAGAGGGAGATGGAATACATTTTTTATGTTTCCATAGCCTCTGGCCCTGCACTACTAGTCCCACCCTACACACACATATTTGAAATTCGGCGTAAGTCATTCACTTCAAATGGAGGCAGTCTGCACCGTTGCAGTCAAACTCCAACTATGCTTTGGTGCCGCAAGTTTGCACTTCTAACTCTTGCTATGCCACAATCCACGGGAAATTGATTTAAAGGGGGCTGAACTGACTCGCTACCCAATTGTTGGTCCAATTCGCTTCGACCAGCTGACCTGGTGTGCGACCTTGGCAAAGCTGGTTCGACATTGGACATCTATGGGGCTAGTTAGTAGTGATGGGGGGAAAAAAATCTATACAGTTACATGTTGGGATATTATTTTTGACGATATATCGTATTGTTTTGACAATATCGCAAAATTATTTTTGCGCTAGTTTGCTGTTCCTGCACCAAAACTCCAGTATTTTTCCTTCAAAGCTTGTTCTCCATCTTCTTTTTGAACAGGGAGCCAATTCGTTTTCAGCACTTTTATTTTCATAACTGATCAAAACTCCTTATCTCATGGCTCTCACTTGTCCCTCTGCAGACATATGGTGAGCAATACGTTTGAAACATCGAATCAATATATAATCACAGTATTGAATCGATATACATATAGAATAAACAAAATCGCAATACATATCGTATCGGCACCTAGGTATTGTGATATCGTATCTTAAGGTCCCTGGCAATCCCAGCCTTACTAGTTAAGGACGGTCAATAAATTATACAATGTAAATGGGACAATATTTTCATGTTGCACACCTTTTAGTTTACTCAATTAATGTTCAATATTTACATACATTTCTACAATTTATAGTTGGTTTGACTACAATTTACAATTTCAGTACCACAATCAACAATACAGACAGATTTTTATACTCAATCAAAACAATAACAGCTGTCATTAACACATTCATCACCAGAATCCTAAACTGCCCTAGAGGCACTAGGGAATCAAATCAGATCAAATTTATTTATATAGCACTTCTTACATCAGCTGATATATCAAAGTGCTGTACAGAAACCCAGCCTAAAACCCCAAACAGCAAGCAATGCAGGTGTAGAAGCACAGTGGCTAGGAAAAACTCCCTAGAAAGGCCAAAACCTAGGAAGAAACCTAGAGAGGAACCAGGCAATGAGGGGTGGCCAGTCCTCTTCTGGCTGTGCCGGGTGGAGATTATAGCAGAACATGGCCAAGATGTTCAAATGTTCATAAATGACCAGCATGGTCAAATAATAGTAATCACAGTGAACAGGTCAGGGTTCCATAGCCGCAGGCAGAACAGTTGAAACTGGAGCAGCAGCACGGCCAGGTGGACTGGGACAACAAGGAGTCATCACGCCAGGTAGTCCTGAGGCATGGTCCTAGGGCTCAGGTCCTCCGAGAGAGAGAGAGAAAGAAAGAGAGAATTAGAGAGAGCATACTTAAATTCACACAGGACACCGGATAAGACAGGAGAAATACTCTAGATATAATAGACTGACCCTAGCCCCCAACACATAAACTACTGCAGCATAAATACTGGAGGCTGAGACGGGAGGGGTCAGGATACACTGTGGCCCCATCCGATGATACCCCCAGACAGGGCCAAACAGGCAGGATATAACCCCACCCACTTTGCCGAAGCACAGCCCCCACACCACTAGAGGGATATCTTCAACCACCAACTTACCCTCCTGAGACAAGGCCGAGTATAGCCCACAAAGATCTCCGCCATGGGACAACACAAGGGGGGGCACCAACCCAGACAGGAAGACCACGTCAGTGACTCAACCCACTCAAGTGATGCACCCCTCCTAGGGACAGCATGGAAGAGCACCAGTAAGCCACTCAGCCCCTGTAATAGGGTTAGAAGCAGAGAATCCCAGTGGAGAGAGGGGAACCGGCTAGGCAGAGACAGCAAGGGCGGTTCATTGCTCCAGTGCCTTTCCGTTCACCTTCACACTCCTGGGCCAGACTACACTCAATCATAGGACCTACTGAAGAGATGAGTCTTCAAAAAAGACAAAGGTTGAGACCGAGTCTGCGTCTCTTACATGGGTAGGCAGACCATTCCATAAAAATGGAGCTCTATAGGGGAAAGCCCTGCCTCCAGCTGTTTACTTAGAAATTCTAGGGACAATTAGGAGGCCTGCGTCGTGACCGTAGCGTACGTGTAGTTATGTACGGCAGGACCAAATCGGAAAGATACGTAGGAGCAAACCCATGTAATGCTTTGTAGGTTAGCAGTAAAACCTTGAAATCAGCCCTTGCCTTAACAGGAAGCCAGTGTATGGAGGCTAGCACTGGAGTAATATGATAACATTTTGGGGTTCTAGTCAGGATTCTAGCAGCCGTATTTAGCACTAACTGAAGTTTATTTAAAAGATGTAAAGAGCCTTGCAGGCCATTCCAAAACTGGGGGGCATGAAAACTGAGACTACAGGGACCTCAAGAATTAACCAACCTGTCTTTCTACAGATCTCACTCCTTAATATACTATGCATCTGATCTATCATGTCTTTAATATCTCAATGTTTAACATCTTTGATGCAGGCAATGGGACAATGGTCACTGAGCTCATTAGCAAATATTCCATTGGCTATATACTTATGAGGGGGCATTAGTCAGAATAATATCTAAAAGAGTAGATTTATCAGGGTGTTTAAAGTTGGGGCAGGTTGGTTGAGTTATCAGCGGAGTTAAGTTTAGCTCAGTACAAATATATGTTAGTCTATCTGACACTGGCATCAACCAATCCAGGTTAAGATCACCTGTTATTAATAATTCAGATTTAGCATACTTAGATGGCAAGTCAGACAATTTGCTAAGAACACATGGGGGAGCCAAGGGAGGGTGATAAATTCCCACTAGCGTTAGCTGGGGATTACTACCAAAGTCTACATTAAGTACTAGACATTCAAACTGCTTAGGGCAGAGGTGGAAATAGACCCATAAATATTTAAGTTGTTCTTTATGAATATGGCGACACCCCCAACTCTGGCAGACCTATAAACATTAGAACCCGTCAGAGTCCGGCACAGTTATATTTAACCAAGACTGAGTAATTATCAGAATGTTTGTTGGTTTGAGAAGGCAGAATTACTATAAAATCAATTTTCAAAATCAAACTGTTGGTATTTACATGAATCAGTCCAAAGCTACAGCTGCGGAATTTCAGATCAGATTGTTTAGTATATTTGCAATATTAGAACTTAGCAATCTAGCTCTTCTTCTATTCAGGTGTAAGCCATCCCTTTTTGAGAACTGAGGTTGCTCACAAAATAAATCAAAGTTGTCGATAAAATCCAACACTTTTCCCGGTCAGAGTTTTGATACAGTGGCTTGCGAAAGTATTCACCCCCTTGGCATTTTTCCTATTTTGTTGCCTTACATCCTGGAATTAAAATAGGTTTTTGGGGGGGTTTGTATTATTTCATTGGCACAACATGCCTACCACTTTGAAGATGCAACATATTTTTTATTGTGAAACAAACAAGAAATAAGACAAAAATTTGGAAAACTTGAGCGTACATAACTATTCACCCCCCAAAGGCAATACTTTGTAAAGCCACTTTTTGCAGCAATTACAGCTGCAAGTCTCTTGGGGTATGTCTCTATAAGCTTGGCACATCTAGCCATTGGGATTTTTGCCCATTCTTCAAGGAAAAACTGCACCAGCTCCTTCAAGTTGGATGGGTTCCTGCTGGTGTACAGCAATCTTTAAGTCATACCACAGATTCTCAATTGGATTGAGGTCTGGGCTTTGACTAGGCCATTCCAAGACATTTAATGTTTCCCCTTAAACCACTTGAGTGTTGTATTAGCAGTATGCTCAGGGTCATTGTCCTGCTGCAAGGTGAACCTCCATCCAGTCTCAAATCTCTGGAATACTGAAACAGGTTTCCCTCAAGAATTTCTCTGTATTTAGTGCCATCCATCATTCCTTCAATTCTGACCAGTTTCCCAGTCCCTGCCGATGAAAAACATCCCCACAGCATGATGCTGCCACCACCATGCTTCACTTTGGGGATGTTGTTCTTGGGGTGATGAGAGGTGTTGGGTTTGTGCCAGACGTAGCACTTACCTTGATGACTAAAAAGCTACATTTTAGTCTCATCTGACCAGAGTACCTTCTTCCATATGTTTGGGGAGTCTCCCACGTGCATTTTGGTGAACACTTAAAGGAATGGCTTTTTTCTGGACACTCTTCTGTAAAGCCCAGCTCTGTGGAGTGTACGGCTAAAGTTGTCCTATGGACAGATACTCCAGTCTCCGCTGTGGAGCTTTGCAGCTCCTTCAGGGTTATCGTTGGTCTCTTTGTTGCCTCTCTGATTAATGCCCTCTTCGCCTGGTCCGTGAGTTTTTGTTGGCGGCCCTCTCTTGGCAGGTTTGTTGTGGTGCGACATTCTTTCCATTTTTTTATAATGATTTAATGGTGCTCCATGGGATGTTTGAGTTTATTTTATTTTTACAGGGACAGTGCACATTAATCAACGTTTCAGTAAAAGTGCCGGTTTTAGCCAGCCGGCTAATTTTCAACCGCAGTCCCTGGGCAGGTTATTAAAAACAATTACAATATAGACAATCATAGGACAAGCAAGACATAGCATACAGACAGAGCAACATAGGACAAGCAAGATGTAGCATACAGACAGAGCAACATAGAACAAAAAGCAACAAGACAAAATCCATAAAAACAACAAAGTGTTTCCACACCTCACAAGCTACAGACAACAGACAACATGGAAAGCGGCAATACACAGCTAGGGATTATGTTCACAAATCTGATTGACCTTTAGCCATGTCTTCATGCATTTTGTGAAAGTGTGATATGTGGTGCAGTTATGTGTGTCTGATGGCAGTGTATTCCAGACATGGGACGCTCTCACAGAGAAAGCGGATTTACTAAAGGTGCTTTTCCTTAAGGGAACTATACAGTCACCTCTCATGGCAGACCTTGTGGATCTGCTGCCATATGTTTGGATTTTCTGTTTAACAAAAATACTGAGTGGAGGGGGAGCTAGGCCATTTAGGATCTTGAATACAAGACATGCGTCGGTGTATTGCACCAGATTTTCCCAACTCAGGAGCTCATGCTTTCTGAGGATGTAACAGTGATGATGGCTATTGGGCTTCCTATCGAGCACTTTGAGAGCCTGTTTGTAGACAGACTGAATAGGTTTTAATGTTGTATAGCAAGCTTGGGTCCAACTAGTCAAGCAGTATGTTAAGAGGGGGAGTATCATCGATTTGAAGTACAGTCTTGCTACCTCTGTGGTCAAACAATTTCGTATAAATCGGAAATTAGCTAGGTTGAATTTGGTTATTTGAATTACCTTTTTCACATGCTTTTTAAAAGAGAGGTTGGAATCAAGTATGATTCCAAGGTACTTAAAATCAGATACCACCTGGAGCTTCTCCCCTGACACATAGACATCTGGCTCAGTAGCATCTGTTGCCCTCTTTGTGAAGAACATGCAAACAGTTTTTTTCACATTGAGATGCAAACACAAGTCACTGAGCCACTATGTAACCTGGACCATTACAGTAGTGAGTTCTTGTGCAGCTTGTTGTTTGCTCCTTGCATGCATATATATCACCTGCATACATTTGAACTTCAGACCCAGTGCAGACGGAAGGCAGATCATTAATGTACAGGCTGAACAAGAAGGGCCCCAGTATTGACCCTTGGGGCACGCCCACATTACATTTACATTTTAGTCATTTAGCAGACGCTCTTATCCAGAGCGACTTACAGTAGTGAATGCATACATTTCATAAAAAAAAATTCTGTGCTGGCCCCCCGTGGGAATCGAACACACAACCCTGGTGTTGCAAACACCATGCTCTACCAACTGAGCTACAGGGAAGGCTATCATAGCTAAGAGTGGGCGACAGCTCATTGCTCACTCTGACACACTGAGTTCTGCCTTCAAGGTATGATTTCATCCATCTCAAGGCATCGGGGGAAAAGTTGAACTTGGACAATTTTGTGATGAGAATCTCATGGTTAACAGTATCGAAAGCCTTCCTTAGGTCCAGAAACACAGCCCCAACAACGCCCCCTTTGTCCATCTTGGACTTCACATTTTCCAGAAGAAAGCAGTTGGCCGTTTCTGTGGAGTGTTTCGCTCTGAAGCCAAACTGCATGGAGTGTAATGTGAAGGGGCTGTTGTTGAGGTGGGAAATCAGTTGTTCTGCTACACACTTTTCAACAACCTTCGACACTACAGGTAGTATACTAATGGGCCTGTAGTTACTCACGTCAGCAGGGTCGCCCGATTTTAAGATGGCCGTTATTATGGCTGACTTCCATACCCTTGGAAACACCCCCAGACCAATAGATGTGTTGGTGACCTTAGTAATGGGGCCAATGAGTGACTCTTTGTAGTTTTTAAGAAAGGTAGAGTCCAGCCCAAACACATCTTTGGATTTAGAGTTCTTTAGTGAGCTAATCACCTTGTTCACCTTTGACTCAGAAACCTCCCTTATGATGAAGACAGGTTGAGCGTCATTCACTAGCACTGAGCCCAATAAACCAGTGGAGGGGTTCTGTGTCAGTACCTTGACAGAGTCAATAAAGTAGGAATTGAAGGCTATTGCTATTTCGACTGCATCCTGTGTTAGATTGTTATTCACCATGATTTCTAGTCTTTTTGCAGTGTTACTATGGTCTTTCCCTGTTAACTTTTTTAGATTCTCCCAGATCAATTTAGAATTTCCCTTTGCCTCACCAATTATGTTAATAAAAAATTAAAAAGTTTGCCTTGGCCTGTCTGATTTCTTTCATCACCTTATTTCTCAACATGGTAAACCTACGTCTGTCATGCTCTAATTTGGATTTTAGGGCTGTTTTTAGAGCATAATCTCGTTCTTTCATCAATTTCCAAATTTCTCCATTTAGCCAAGGAAGAGTGCTCTTTTGGCCAGGTTTGGATTTGATTTTCTTTAGGAAACCATTTATTGTAGCCTGGATTGTGGATAGAAAAACCTCACTATCAGCTTCCACGTCTGTATAGGACAATGAGATCATTCCAGTTAATTCCATTAATTGCGTTTTCAAAATAGTTTATAGTTGATCCGGCTTTCTAACAGTAGAGAGCTTAAACCTGCTCTTAGACAACTTTCAAAGTTTCGGATAATTTTTTTTAACCCAACCCTGATCTGTACTTCTCCACAACGTTGTCCCTGACCTGTTTGGAGAGCTCCTTTAACTTCATGGTGTCGCTTGCTTGGTGGTGCACCTTGCTTAGTGGTGTTGCAGACTCTGGGGCCTTTCAGAACAGGTATGTATATACACTTGAAGTCGGAAATTTACATACATCTTAGCCAAATACATTTAAACCCAGTTTTTCACAATTCCTGACATTTAATCCTAATAACAATTCCCTGTCTTAGGTCAGTTAGGATCACCACTTTATTTTAAGAATGTGAAATGTCATTATGTGATAATGTGAAATAATAGTAGAAATAATGATTTATTTCAGCTTTTATTTCTTTCATCACATTTCCAGTGGGTCAGAAGTTTACATACCCTCAATTAGTATTTGGTAGCATTACCTTTAAATTGTTTAACTTGGATCAAATGTTTTGGGTAGCCTTCCACAATATGTTGGGTGAATTTTGGCCCATTCCTCCTGACAGAGCTGGTGTAACTGAGTCAGGTTTGTAGGCCTCCTTGCTCGCACACGCTTTTTCAGTTCTGCTCACACATTTTCTATGGGATTGAGGTCAGGGCTTTGTGATGGCCACTCCAATACTTTGACTTTGTTGTCCTTAAGCCGTTTCGGCACAACTTTGGAAGTATGCTTGGGGTCATTGTCCATTTGGAAGACCCATTTGCAACCAAGCTTTAACTTCCTGACTGATGCCTTGAGATGTTGCTTCAATATATCCACATAATTATCTTCCTCATGATGCCATCTATTTTGTGAAGTGCACCAGTCCCTCCTGCAGCAAAGCACCCCCACAACATGATGCTGCCACCCCCATGCTTCAAGGTTGGGATGTTGTTCTTCGGCTTGCAAGCTCCACCTTTTTCCTCCAAACATAATGATGGTCATTACGGCCAAACAGTTTCTCCAAAAACTACAATCTTTGTCCCCATGTGCAGTTGTAAACCGTAGTTTGGCTTTTTTTATGGCGGTTTTGGAGCGGTGGCTTCTTCCTTGCTGAGCGGCCTTTCAGGTTATGTCGATATAGGACTCGTTTTACTGTGGATATAGATACTTTTGTACCTGTTTCCTCCAGCATCTTCACAAGGTCCTTTGCTGTTGTTCTGGGATTGATTTACACTTTTCGCACCAAAGTACGTTCATATTCTAGGATACAGAACATGTCTCCTTCCTGAGCGGTATGACAGCTGTGTGGTCCCATGGTGTTTATACTTGCGTACTATTGTTTGTACAGATGAACGTGGTACCTTTAGGCGTTTGGGAATTGCTCCCAAGGATGAACCAGACTTGTGTAGGTCTACAATTTTTTTCTGAGGTCTTGGCTGATTTCTTTAGATTTTCCCATGATGTCAAGCAAAGAGGCACTGAGTATGAAGGTAGGCCTTGAAATATATCCACCTGTACACCTCCAATTGACTCAAATGATGTCAATTAGCCTATCAGAAGCTTCTAAAGCCATGACATAATTTTCTGGAATTTTCCAAGCTGTTTAAAGGCACAGTCAACTTCGTGTATGTAAACTTCTAACTAACTGGAATTGTGATACAGTCAATTATAAGTGAATTAATCTGTCTGTAAACAATTGTTGGAAAAATTACTTGTCATGCACAAAGTAGATGTCCTAACCGACTTGCCAAAACTATAGTTTGTTAACAAGAAATGTGTGGAGTGGTTGAAAAATGAGTTTTAATGACTCCAACCTAAGTGTATGTAAACTTCCGACTTCAACTGTATACTGAGGTCATGTGACAGGTGGACTTTATTTAATTAATTCTGTGACTTCTGAAGGTAATTGGTTACACCAGATCTTATTTAGGGGCTTCCGTTAAATTTTTTTATTTTTATTTTGAAACAAGTAATTTTTTTCATTTCACTTCACGAATTTGGACAATTTTGTGTATGTCCATTACATGAAATCCAAATAAAAATAAATTTAAATTGCAGGTAGTAATGCAACAAAATAGGAAAAAGGCCAGGGGGTGAATACTTTTGCAAGGCACTATATCATCCACGAGTCCAGTGCAAATAGCCAGGAGAAGCGATCAACTCCACGACCATATGTTGGGATAGAGCCGGAAAGGACAATCTGCTTTCCAGTAGCCATTAGCCTGTCCCTCAGGTATTCAAAGTCCCATCTCAACTCATCCGATTTCCACAACTTACCCCAAGGCAAACATTTTGACTTTATTAGCCCACACAGCTACAATGATGCACTTTCATGCTAGGTTTAGGACCTGATATTGAAACTTATAGAGACCCCAACTGATGTATAGAACATTCTTAAAATGAACTTCTTTGGTTTAGGGACAAGGATCGTGAAACCTCTGTAACACAATAAATTCATTTGACTTGGTGAAAATGTTTTTTAGACCTAACTTGCTTACCACTTTTTCCATGTGGTTTCTTCCTTCATAGACTCAAAGAAATCATGACCTCTTCCTAAACATTTGGTCAAATTATTCAGAAACTTACCCCTTTGACTCAACTTACCCCACTCTCCCCTAGGCTTTATTGATGAATCAAATAATGACACTCAAATTATAATTATTAAACTAAATACCAGCCTACAAAAGCCACATGGCTACGTCCTCCTTATTTGTATAGTGGAAAAGCATTGAGTCAACATTATCAGAACTATAAAGTTGTCATACGTAAAAGAATGTGCTAATGTGCATGCAGTGCAGCTGTTCAAAACACACAATACAAACAAGTGTGGGTACATGGGTTTGCAATAGCTGTGTTTGAATGTTGCAGTGGTGTGTGTAACATTTATTTAACACAGTTGTGTGTGTGACAAGGCAGGTCTATGTGTCTTTCTCAGGGCCAAGCTGTATTCCCCTTGTACAGCGCAGGCGTGTGTGTAGCAGGGAACTGCCGCTCCTGTCCCTGTACCTACCGCACTCTTCTCTCCTTGCGCACCTTCATAAGTAGCAACTCCCTGGGGGCCGCCGGGTTCTGGCTGCTTGGGCCTGGGGCCACACTAGGGGGAGTGTATGGCCCCACCAATACTCGCCTACGCTGCCACCTCGGTAAGTGAGACAGACATGTTCCAGCCCACATATCATTTGGTCTCAGTATAGTTCTGGACAATTTGGGAAAGTTTTGCTTACATGCTCTCTGTGCATGATTTTGTTCATTAAATGTGCAGTCTAATATTAACGATCATTGAAATGAATGATATAACGTTTGATAAATAAATGCCTCATGAGCTTAGCACAACTAACTCCATCATATCCCAAAAGATATGAAGTTGTTTTACTTCACTGTTTGTTAACAAAGTGTTAGTATGTCAAGTCTGCTATATACAATGCAAATCAGTGTAATTATATGATTGCCATGAATCTATCCTTTTGACACAACTACTTTTAAGGAGTGCAGACCCCACCTCAGTGTGAGCTGGTGGTGGGAGGAGAGCCTCAGTGCTGGTCAGAGGGACACTGCCTCCTGGTGGATGACTCCTTCCTGCACACTGTCTCCCACAATGGTCAGTCAACTCCACCTCCCATAACAAGGCAGTCACTCTCCAAACAAACTCAAGCTGTGCTCAGATTCCAGTTCCCTTTCAGTCAGTCAACTTTGTTATAACATACTATGGGGAGTCACACTCTCGCAACTTGTGTAGAAGAACCTAAAATCCCACCTGGCAAAGCTAATGAAATCCACTCCTCGCTGGAAGCCCCGCCTTCCACAGATGATAAGCGTGAGGCTCGGATTCATTCCTTCAATTATTCCGCTCTTAACCTCAGTGTGAACAGGAATGATTCACGCTACTAAAACAAACAATTGCAACAAGAGACTGTCTTACATTGCACCATCTAAACTGTCCCTTAGTGGTACAGCGTGCTCACCCCTTGGACTTTGAGTGCCAAAGTTTTTATGGTTCTCATGTTTCTTAATGATGAACAATTAGTTAATCTTCGGATTGCTTGACCTGGCTATAGCACTAAGTAAGATGGCTAACCCGACCAAAACAATGAAGGCTAAGAAGCCAGGGTTCGTGACCAAACCCCAATGAATTAAAAGATACTCACGTTTATTGACTTGTATGTTTCAGCTCAGTGCATGCTCAGGCTGCCCACACTTGAATGAGTTTGTGTGCGAGACTAGTGGACGGCGGGCACTGTTCCCCTACTTGTCCACTGCAGGTTCTCTTGACAATCGTGTAGCATTTTTTAGAGGGCTTGGTGTGTCTGATGGTGACTTTCTCTCCCGGGTGCCTGTTCCTCGGCTGAGATTGAGCTGAGGGACGTGGAGATGGGCTCGGTCATTGGTCGGGTTGAATGTCTTCCGGCTCCTGTGCGCTCTGTTACCGGTTACGGTCCAAAGTAGACTTTCGTAACCAATTTAGCTAACAAGCACTGCATAGCGTGCTAGCCAGGTTAGCTAACTCGCAGATTTGGGCTAGCTATTCAGGCTTCCTAATGGTGGAATTGCTTGGGTAGCTTTCTTGTTTAGTATACATAGCTACAGTGGTTGCTCCTTTAAAAGGTGTGTCATACTGCAGCACACCTTGCAGGCTGCTGTGACATTCTGTGGCACGTTATCTAATTGTCAGCCATTTTTTCTGTTAATGCAAGTTAGTGCTAGTTTGATCTTTGAGAAGCATTTGATAGTCTTCCATATTGCAGGCACGCAGGAGACCGGGGTTCAATTCCCCGACGGGGAGGAAGGAGTAGGCTGTCCTTGTAATTAAGAATTTCTTCTTATCTGATTCCATATGTGTTATTTCATAGTTGTGATGTCTTCACTATTATTCTACAATGTAGAAAATAGTAAAAATAAAGAAAATCCTGGAATGAGTAGGTGTGTCCAAACTTTTGACTGGTACTTGCTTAATTAATTTGATTAATATTATGGTGTTTCTATTCCATGTAAAAAATGAAAAACCCTCTGGGTAAATTCAGAGCATTTTGCTCTCGGAGCGCGGGCTGAGGAATAGGGTTGATTTGAGCGTTCTGGCCTTACAACGGCAGTCAAGCACCCAAGCTAATGTTGGCTAGCTTGCTAGCTACTTCCAGACACAAATAAGACCACTCTGATCATTTTACTCGCCCTAGCAGAGCTGGTTAGGCAGTTTTCGTGTTAACCAGAGCGTTGGTGACTAACTGTGCTGCTGGAAACAATTTAATTACGTTTTTGCTGCCACCCGCCATATTCAACGGGTGTTAAATACTCATAAATTCATTATTCTGCACTCTGGTACACTCAGACGAGAGTGCTCTGAAATCGGAGTAGATAGCCAGAGTGAATTTACAAAAGCACCCTAACGTCCATTGAGAACGAACAACGACTATACCATTTAGCTAAGCTAAGAATGACGGGAATAATCAAGTAAATAAACGTTGGGTAGTTAGATAGCCTATATATAGTTAATATACTGTCAAGTTTGATGTATTACTACTAACGTTAGGTAGATAGCTAACATACTGGTACATACTGCTGTAATGATATGCTATGTGGTTTGTAAGGACAGCGTAGCTAACAAATTGTCAGCCAACATAACGTGTAAGGTAACTTATTTGAAAAGTCATTACTTTATTATATTGAGTAGCAAGCTACCACGAGGACGCGCTCTATCGACTCTGCGGCTTGAGCATGCTTTTGGTTCACACTCGATAGCGCTCTGGACTTCGGGCAAGAAGGTTGAGGGTTCGAAACCTGCTACCTGTTTGTTTCATTTGAAGTTGTGCACAATTATCCGTTTATTATTTGGTTTATATTGTCCATTCATTGTCAGTTAGAGACACAGTAGTGCATTGGGACCCAAAAGCATAATCAGTGCTCTAACTCCCCCTTGGTCGTTAGGGCAAATTTGGTCTGTGATAGGACGGTGGGTTTTCATACCTAGCTCGGCTATTAGACTATTCTTTAGTAAAGGTTGAAGAGTCTATTGTTCAGCTATTAGCCTCCCTCCCCAACTTGCAACAAATGGATGTCTTTTGGTCGAGAGCAAAACTTTTATTTCAAATCAAAAATAATTGTTCTGAAATCAAAAACGAGGCTTCAAATAAAAAAAAAAAGTGCAATCAAATATTTTGTAATGGAGTGCATCACTTTATGCATTTTTTTCACCCAAAATATTTTGAGAACAAAAAATGTATTTGAAAACAAAACTTTCATTTCACTATCAACCACCCTCAGTTGTGGCCATTTTTTGAGTGTCAGTTTGGCTACAACCAATACTGTTCAGCCTTTCTTTCCAACACAAAGGAAGTCATAGCGGACACCTACGAAGGACTGTGTGATGATGGCATCTCAGCTAAGCAGCACTGGGCGTTCTTCCGTCCAACTTCTACATAGCTAGAAGTAAGCTCCTACGATTCAGTGTCGGTTCATAACATTCTACTATATTACATACATACATACATACCATAGAATGATAAATCATGCAATATTATTCTCAAGCTAACCAAAAACATTTAGTTACCCATGCCTATTCGCCATTTTCAGTTGAATTCATCTAACTTTCTTTCATGGCAACTCATAAGCAGGCCATGTCCTATTTGTTTCATAGTTGATATATAATCATATTTCATGACAGTGTAACGGTTAGCTTTTTTTACAGAACGATGAAACAACACAATATGTCTATCAGGGAATGCTATTCTGATATGTCAAAAGAAGAGTTAGACCAGAAAGAAAGGGCCATTAAGACAAGGATGCCCCATGGGGGCTTTAGAATGGTCAAAGGAAGTCTCCAAGCAATGGGCCATCGTGTACAATGGCGATGAGTTAGGGAGTCATTGCAGCATGTAGATGGTGCAGGTAAACTCAGCAAAAAAAGAAACGTCCTCTCACTGTCAACTGCGTTTATTTTCAGCAAACTTAACGTGTAAATATTTGTATGAACATAACAAGATTCAACAACTGAGACATAAACTGAACAAGTTCCACAGACATGTGACTAACAGAAATGGAATAATGTGTCCCTGAACAAAGGGGGGGTCAAAAGTAACAGTCAGTATCTGTTGTGGCCACCTGCTACATTAAGTACTGCAGTGCATCTCCTCCTCATGGTCTGCACCAGATTTGCCAGTTCTTGCTGTGAGATGTTACCCCACTCTTCCACTAAGGACCTGCAAGTTCCCGGACATTTCTGGGGGGAATGGCCCTAGCCCTCAGCCTCTGATCCAACACATCCCAGACATGCTCAATGGGATTGAGATCCGGGCTCTTCGCTGGCCATGGCAGAACACTGACATTCCTGTCTTGCAGGAAATCACGCACAGAACGAGCAGTATGGCTGGTGGCACTGTCATGCTGGAGGGTCATGTCAGGATGAGCCTGCAGGAAGGGTACCACATGAGGGAGGAGGATGTCTTCCCTGTAACGCACAGCGTTGATATAGCCTGCAATGACAACAAGCTCAGTCCGATGATGCTGTGACACACCGCCCCAGACCATGACGGACCCTCCACCTCCAAATCGATCCCGCTCCTCGATGATAAACATGAATCTGACCATCACCCCTGGTGAGACAAAACCACGACTCATCAGTGAAGAGCACTTTCTGCCAGTCCTGTCTGGTCCAGCGACGATGGGTTTGTGCCCATAGGCGACATTGTTGCCAGTAGGCCTGCTTTACAACAGGCCTACAAGCCCTCAGTCCAGCCTCTCTCAGCCTATTGCGGACAGTCTGAGCACTGATGGAGGGATTGCCCGTTCCTGGTGTAACTCGGGCAGTTGTTGTTGCCATCCTGTACCTGTCCCGCAGGTGTGATGTTTGGATGTACCGATCCTGTGCAAGTGTTGTTACACGTGGTCTGCCACTGCGAGGATGATCAGCTGTCCGTCCTGCCTTCCTGTAGCGCTGTCTTAGATGTCTCACAGTACGGACATTGCAATTTATTGCCCTGGCCACATCTGCAGTCCTCATGCCTCCTTGCAGCATGCCTAACGCACCTTCACGCAGATGAGCAGGGACCCTGGGGAATCTTTCTTTTGGTGTTTTTCAGTAGTCAGTAGAAAGGCCTCTTTACTGTCCTAAGTTTTCATAACTGTGACCTTAATTGCTTACCGTCTGTAAGCTGTTAGTATTTTTGACATGTCTTAACGCCAATTCCAGAGGTGCATGTTCATTAATTGTTTATGGTTCATTGAACAAGCATGGGAAACAGTGTTTAAACCCTTTACAATGAAGATCTGTGAAGTTATTTAGATTTTTACTAATTATCTTTGAAAGACAGGGTCCTGAAAAGGGACGTTTCTTTTTTTTTGCTGAGTTTATCATTGCCAGAATGATCCAGCTTCGTTGCATTGCTCGGCAAAAATACTCTGTTCCTGCTCCCCTGTCTCTCGTCCACATTGATTCAATAAAAAACAAAATGTGTATGGGTGAAGAGAGGGTTGGTTTTACAGGTTTACTCATTCTGGATTGTCAGTACTCCATCTGTTCTTGGCTGTTGTTGCAAGGTACGTCATGAGTTAGGGAGATGGTCTGATGGTCTTAGTGACAACGGACCTAGATATAGGGGGAGGTTTTAGTGGGTGGAATATTAGGACAATTGGACGTTTACAAAGTTGCAGCTACAGTATGCTTAACAGTGCAAATTATTATGGTACAGCTATATGGACACTTAATCATCATGGTGCTTTTTAATGGTAAGTTTACAAACATTGGTTGTGGTAAGTATAATTGAAACTTGGGTATCATTATGGTAAGTGGGGAAATAAAATATAATTGGCAGATCATAAAAAAGAAGATACATTTTTACATGGCTGAAAGAATAAAATATATATTGTTTACAGGAAACTCGTTCTACAAATATAGATGAGGTTGGGTGGAAAAAGGACAGGGAGGGAGAAATATATTTTTGACATGGGCAAAAACTCAAAAGGGGTGATTGTATTAATTAGTATAAATGTTGATCCGATTGTGCGAACTGCGAACAGATCCAAATAATGATGATCCACACTTTTTCAAAAATATATATAATCTATTGAGCTCACAAGCAACGAAATAATCTATTATTATGGTGGGAGATTTTAATATGGTTTTAAGTACCTCAATGGATCATAAAGGAAATCATTCTACAAACTATCACCCTCAAGCACTACATTAGAACTAACGGATATATGGAGGTTGAAAAACCCTGACCTAGTGAGATATGCATGGAGGAGGCTTAATCAAGCTAGCCGTCTTGATTACTTCCTAGTCTCGTTCTAGCTGGCATCAAAACTAAAAAGAGTACTAATCGGAGACCAAATGCGATCGGACCACCATCTAATTGGCCTCCCAATAACTCTTACAGAATTTCCACGTGGACGGGGATATTGGAAATTTAATCAAAGCCTATTGGATGACAATTTGTTCTTAACTAAGACAAAATACTTCATAATTGACTTTTTTTGTACAACATAGGTACAGCAGATCCCATTATTGTATGGGACACTTTCAAATGTACTTTTAGAGACCATTCAATACAATACTCATCATTAAAACGAAAGCAGTTTAGCTCAAAAGAGATTAGACTAATAATGGAAATAGAGGAAGTAACAGCGCAGGTACATGGTAATGGAAACTGTACTATCGAGGCACAAAATGTTTAGAGAAAAAACTAAAAGAAATGGAGGTACTTACTCAAGAATGATCAAGTGTAATGTCTTACAAAAATAAAGCGAATTGGATGGAAAATGGTGAAAAATGCACACCTTTTCTTGAATCTTCAACATAGTGTATTCTACCAAAAAGTATTTACAGAAACTTGTTACAAATGGAGTTATCATGATTCACTAAATTATATTTTGAAAGAGGAAGCAAAATATTTTAAGCATGTTTTCCTTTCCTAATAATAATAATAATAATAATAATAATAATAATGTCAAATTAACAAATTTACAGAAAGACCTGTGTGAAGGCCAACTTACAGAAGAGGAACTTTTTGAGGCATTAAAATCTTTTCAGTCTGGAAAAACACCAGGTCTTGACGGAATACCTGTAGAGGTATATCAGAACTTTTTTGATGTACTCAAAGATTCTTTATTAGCATGCTTTAATTACTCTTATACAAATGGTAGACTTTTGGGTACTCAACAAGAAGGTCTGATTTCATTACTACTAAAACAGGAGCCAGGTGGTAAGTATAAAGATCCAGTCCATTTAAAAAACTAGATGCCTCTAACACTTCAATGTTGTGATGTGAAAATCCTGGCGAAATGCATAGCACATAGTAGAATAAAAAAGGTTTTACCAGATTTTGTTCATGCTGATTATACAGTTTTTTTACAAGGTTGATTTATTGGAGATAGACGACAATTACTTGAAACAATTGAACATTATGAAACATCGAAGATACCAGGTCTGGTCTTCATAGCAGATTTTGAAAATGTGTTTGATAAATTACGACTAGAATTTATATATAAATGGATTACTTTAATTAGGGTGAATCTCTTATGCATTGGGTTAAAGTTATGTAACAGCAACCCCAGATGTAAAATAGTAAATAATGGTTACTTTTCAGAAAATATTGAGTTTTTAAGAGGAGTAAAACAAGGCTCTCCGTTGTCTCCATATCTATTATTATGGCCATTGAAATGAGAGCTATTAAAATTAGATCCAACAAGAACATCAAGGGGTTAGAAATCCAGGGGATAAAAACAAAAGTGTCAATGCATGCCGATGACTCAAGTTTTTTCTTAAGTCCGCAATCTGGATCCCTGCACAGTCTCATTGAAGATCTTGATCACTTTTTAGCCTCTGGACTAAAACCTAATTGGATCGTTAAAAAAAAGTGTTTACACTACCTTGTAGTTTACCAATAAAATGGGTGGATGGTGAAGTAGACATACTTGGTATTCACATCTAAAAAATACAAATGAACTTACCCACAATTTCAATAAAAACTTAGCAAAAATTGATAAGATTCTGCAACCATGGAGAGGTAAATACTTGTCTATTTTTGGAAAAAAATCACATTGATGAACTCTTTGGTCCTATCACAGTTTACTTACTTATTAATGGCACTGCCTACTCCAGATGACAACATTTTTTTTTAAATCATATGAGCAAAAAATATTTCATTTTATTTCGAATGCTAAGCCAGACAAAATTAAATGTGCCTATTTATATAATGAATATGAGTTTGGGGGGGCTAAAATGAATAAATATTAAAGCTTTAAATCTCTCACTTAAAGCTTCAATCATACATAGATTATTAAGAAAGGCTCATCCTTTGTTCAAAAATTGCCTTTTTGCCTTCATACAGATTGCAACTTCTCATTTCCGACTAATTGAAAATGAAATTTTGTTTAAAGTATCGCCCTTTCTTAAGCCATACATAGCTGGTTACAATTTCAGTTTTATCCTCCAGTAAAGACAGAACAAATATTACAACAAATGTTATGGTTAAACTCAAATATACTGATTAATAAAAACACATTATTAATGGAAAAATATATATATATAAATAATATTATGAATAGATGTTGTTAAATATGTTATGTCACATATTTCAAAAAAGTATTTCACCTTATTTAACCAGATAGGCCAGTTGAGAACAAGTTCTCATTTACAACTGTGACCTGGCCAAGATAAAGCAAAGCAGTAAACATAAACAAACGTAGTCAATAACACAATAGAAAAATCTATGTACAGAGTGTGCAAATGTAGAAGATTAGGGAGGTAAGGCAATAAATAGAGGCAAAAAAAATACAATTTAGCATTAACACTGGAGTGATAGATGTGCAGATAAGGATGTGCAAGTAGAGATACTGGGGTGCAAAAGAGCAAAATGATACATTTACATTTTAGTCATTTAGCAGACGCTCTTATCCAGAGCGACTTACAGTAGTGAATGCATACATTTCATACATTTTTTTAAATGTTTTTTTCCCATACTGGTCCCCCGTGGGAAACGAAACCCACAACCCTGGCGTTGCAAACACCATGCTCTACCAACTGAGCCACACGGGACTACTAGATAAATAACAATATGGGGATGACGTAGTTGGGTGTGCTATTTACAGATTGGCTGTGTACAGGTTCAGTGATCAGTAAGCTGCTCTGACAGCTGATGCTTAAAGTTAGAGAGGGAGATAAGTCTGCAGCTTCAGTGATTTTTGCAGTTTGTTCCAGTCATTGGCAGCAGAGAACTGGAAGGAAAGGTGGCCAAAGGAAGTGTTGGCTTTGAGGAAGACCAGTGAAATATACCTGCTGGAGTGTGTGCTACAGGCGGGTGTTGCTCTGGTGACCAGTGAGCTGAGATAAGGTGGGGCTTTACCTAGCAAAGACTTATAGATGACCTGGAGCCAGTGGGTTTGGCGACAAATATGTAGCGAAGGCAAGCCAACGAGAGCATACAGGTTGCAGTGGTGGGTAGTATATGGGGCTTTGGTGACAAAACGGATGGCACTGTGATAGACTACATCCAGTTTGCTGAGTAGAGTGTTGGAAGCTATTTTGTAAAAGACATCGCCGAAGTCAAGGATCGATTCTAGATTTAATTTTGGCTTAGGAAGACTACCAAAAATCCTGACATTTCCAACTACAATATTTTCCAACAAGATAGAACTGCCAATGCGGAGTTGCATTCTACTGCAGAGATAGCATGCAGAGTTCTGTCATACTATCCAGGTCTGTGCCCAAACAAGATGCTTAATGAGTCTGGAAAGGGAGTTTACAGTCTAACCAGACACCTAGGTATTTGCAGTTGTCCACATATTCTAAGTCAGAACCGTCCAGAGTAGTGATGCTAGTCGGGCAGGCGGGTGCGGGCAGCAATCGGTTGAAGAGCATGCATTTAGTTTTACTAGCATTTAAAAGCAGTTGGAGGCCATGGAAGGAGTGTTGTATGGCATTGAAGCTCATCTGGAGGTTTGTTAACACAGTGTCCAGAGAAGGGCCAGATTAATACAGAATGGTGTCGTCTGCGTAGAGGTGGATCAGAGAATCACTTGCAACAAGAGCGACATCATTGATATATACAAAGAAAAGAGTCGGCCCGAGAATTTAACCTTGTGGCACCCTCAGAGACTGCCAGAGGTCCAGAAAATAGGCCCTCCGATTTGACATACTGAACTCTATCTGAGAAGTAGTTGGTGAACCAGGTGAGGCAGCCATTTGAGAAACCAAGGCTTTTGAGTCTGCCGATAAGAATGCGGTGATTGACAGAGTCGAAAGCCTTGGCCCGGTCGATGAAGACGGCTGCACAGTACTGTCTTTCATCGATGGTGGTTATGATATTGTTTAGGACCTTGAGCGTGGCTGAGGTGCACCCATGACCAGCTCGGAAATCAGATTGCATAGTGGAGAAGGTACGGTGGGATTCAAAATGGTTGGTGATCTGTTTGTTAACTTGGCTTTCGAAGATTTTAGAAAGGCAGGGCAGGATGGATATGGGTCTATAACAGTTTGGGCCTAGGGTGTCTCCCCCTTTGAAGAGGGGATGACCGCGGCAGCTTTCCAATCTTTGTGGATCTCAGACGATACGAGAGGTTAAACAGGCTAGTGATAGGGGTTGCAACAATTTCGGTGGATAATTTTAGAAAGAGGGTCCAGATTGTCTAGCCCAGGAGGTGCTGAGTTGTTGACCGGTGTAGGGGTAGCCAGGTGGAAAGCATGGCCAGCTGTAGAAAATTACTTATTGATTATCGTAGATTTATTGGTGGTGACAGTGTTTCCTAGCCTCAGTGCAGTGGGCAGCTGGGAGGAGGTGCTCTTATTCTCCATGGACTTTACAGTGTCCCAAAACGTTTTGTAATTAGTGCTACAGGATGCAAATTTCTGTTTGAAAAAGCAAGCTTTAGCTTTCCTAACTGACTGTGTATATTGGTTCCTGACTTCCCTGAAAAGTTGCATATCGCGGGGGCTATTCGATGCTAATACAGTACACCACAGGATGTTTTTGAGCTGGTCAAGGGCAGTCAAGTCTGGGGTGAACCAAGGGCTATATCTGTTCTTAGTTAAAAAAACATTTGAATGGGGTATGCTTATTTAAGATGGTGAGGAAAGCACTTTTAAAGAGCAGCCAGGCATCCTCTACTGACGGGATGAGGTCAATATCCTTCCAGGATACCCGTGCCAGGTCGATTAGAAAGGCCTGCTCGCTGAAGTGTTTTAGGGAGCGTTTGACAGTGATGAGGGGTGGTCGTTTGACCGCGGACCCATTCCGTTTGCAGGCAATGAGGCAGTTATTGCTGAGATCCTGGTTGAAGACAGTAGAGGTGTATTTATAGGGCAAGTTGGTCAGGATGATATCTAAGAGGGTACCCATGGTTACAGATTTAGGGTTGTACCTGGTAGGTTCCTTGATCATTTGTGTGAGATTGAGGGCCTCTCGCTTAGCTTGTAGGACGGCCAGGGTGTTAAGCATGTCCCAGTTTAGGTCACCTAACAGTACAAACTCTGAAGATAGATGGGGGGCGATCAATTCACAGCTGGGGGCTGAGGGGGGTCTATAGCAATGGTGAGAGACTTGTTTAATGGAAAGGTGGATTTTTAAAAGTAGAAGCTCGAATTGTTTGGGCATAGACCTGGATAGTTTGACAGAACTCTGCAGGCTATCTCTGCAATAGAATGCAACTCCGCCCCCTTTGGCAGTTCTATCTTGTCCGAAAATATTGTAGTTGGGGATGAAATTTCAGGATATTTGGAGGTCTTCCTAAGCCAGGATTCAGACACGGCTAGGACATCAAGGTTGGCGGAGTGTGCTAAGGCAGTGAATAAAACAAACTTAGGGAGGAGGCTTCTAATGTTAACATTCATGAAACCAAGGCTTTTACGGTTACAGAAGTCAACAAATGAGAGTGCCTGGGGAATGGGAGAGGTGCTGGGGGCTGCAGGGCCTGGGTTAACCTCTAAATCACCAGAGGAACAGAGGAGGAGTAGGATAAGGTTACGGCTAAAGGCTATAAGAACTGGTCGTCTAGTGCTTCGGAAACAGAGAGTAAAAGGAGCAGATTTCTGGGCGTGGAAGAATAGATTCAAGGCAAGATGTACAGACAAGGGTATGGTAGGATGTGAGTGCAGTGGAGGTAAACCTAGGCATTGAGTGACGATGAGAGAGGTTTTGTCTCTAGAGGCACCAGTTAAGCCAGGTGAGGTCACTACATGTGTGGGGGGTGGAACAAAAGGGCTATCTAAGGCCTATTGGGCAGGGCTGGGGGCTCTACAGTGAAATAAGACAATAATCACTAACCAAAACAGCAATAGACAAGGCATATTGACATTAGGGAGAGGCATGTGTAGCCGAGTGATCATAGGGTCCAATGAGTACCAATAGGTGAGTCAGGGAGCCGATTCAGTAGTCGCTACTACAATCGGCGAGCTGGAGACACGGCGATTCAGACAGCTAGCGGGCCGGGGATAGCAGATGGGCCTTCGGCAATGTCGCAACGGAAGAGCCTGTTGAAACCACCTCGGATGATTACGTCGGCAGACCAGTCGTGATAGATCTGCGGGGCTCCGTGTCAGCAGTAAAGGGTCTAGGCCAATTGGCAAAAGAGGTATTGTAGCCCAAGAATTAGCTGGTGGACCTCTTCAGCTGGCCAGGAGATGGGCCTAGCTCGAGGCTAGCTCAAGGCTAACTGGTGCTTTCTTCGGGACAGAGACGTTAGCCAGGAGTAGCCACTTGGATTGCAGCTAGCTAGCTGCGATGATCCGGTGTAAAGGTTCAGAGCTTGCGGTGGGAATCCGGAAATGTGGTAGAGAAAAAGCAGTCCGATATGCTCTGGGTTGATATCGCGCTGTGTAGACTGGCAGGTATTGACCGAGCTGAGGCTGGCTGGTGTCCGAGTTAACGGTGAAGACCGCTAGCAGTGGCTAACTGACTACTAGCTAGTTAGCTGGCTAGCTGCTGATGTGGGTTCCGGTTCTAAAGTATAAAAATGTCAGAGCCGTACCACATTGGGTGAACCGGGTTGCAGGAGAGTATAGTCAGTCCGTAGATGGAAAATGAGATTAAAATATATACGACAAGAAAATGATATTTACACGGGACAGGACGGGATAAGACAAAACACATGTCTGACTGCTACGCCATCTTGGAATGATTGTGCAGTTATCGGAAATATATGGGAATATCTGCTCAATCCAAATTTACAACCAACTGATTGCAGCACTACCACAAAACTGGAGGTGGAAAAGTGGAAAAGGGAGAAGGTAAGGAACTTGTTTGCCATATATTAAAGATACAAATTGGCTGAAAGGAACTGCCAAAAATAGAAAAATAGACCAGTTTCATCTGAGGATAAAAATGTTGACAGTTGCGCCATACAGGTTGCAAAATCAATAGGAGATTTTCGATGTACCAATTCCATGGCACATGGTTTATGGACAGGTACAAAAAACTACACTTGATTCAACACTTAGAGTTTTTCAATTTACATTTTTATATAACATTCTTGCCACCAACAGAATGCTATATATATGGGGCAATGAACAATCTCAGCTCTGTAGATTTTGTTGTGAAGTGATTCTGGTATTGCCCCTATGTAGGTTGTTTCTGGTGACAGGTTCAGGAATGGTTAAAAATCACAACATGCACTTAAAATTAACCTTACAAATAGCAATGTTGGGCGATTTGGAAAGCATTAGTCAGTCAATAAATAATACTCATAGGAAAGGTTTTAATCTTTAGCTCACAATCTGTGGATAATATACGATTAGAAAGGTAAAAAAAATGTTGTTAAACATCACAGCACAATTTGAAAATATATAACACATGGAAACCAAATGAGGGTGGTCTATGGTGATAGGTGGGATGGGCTGAGAGTGGCTGAGGGTTGGGATTAAAGAGCTTATGTTTGGTAATGTATTATTGTTATGTAAGTACAATGTATGTATATATAGCAAAAAAGCTGTAAAAAAAATATATAGATATTTGCCCTCCCGAAGAGGGTGGAGGAGTTAGTTAATACATTTTTTTTTAAATGGTCATGCCATGGATCATTTAGTTAATTGATTTTGAATTGTAGGACCCCTTTAGGAATAAATTATTTGACTGTAGGAGATATTTGTGCTGAGGCGAGTTGGGCATCACCACACACTTTTATGAGGTTTTATCTCTTTGATGTCACTGCTCCCAGTGTGCTTAAGGCTGGGACAGGGGAAAGTCACTAGGCAGCGCACCTTGTGCGCAATACTCAGGTTGCCACATCTTGAAGGGTTTAGTATCCTTTGGGGTCGGCATGGGATGTAATTCTATTTCCCCATAATATGTTGTACTGAAGTTGACTGACTGAAAGGGAACGTCACATTATGACTATGGCTGTGGCAGTCATGACATTTTGTCAGCCGGTTATTGTCATGCAGAAGACTTTTGGTCTCATGGTAATTGACCGTTAATCAACATAAACATGTTTTGCATCTTCAGGCCTCCACGCCGCTGATGGGCGCCTTTGGAACATCTACGTTGAAAAAATTATAATAAATAAACCATCACAATACAGCCATTCTTTATTTTAGTCAGGCCTAATGAAACATTATAATATGAAGAAAATGTAGTTCAGAAGAACAGAATATGAGTTTGCCTACTGTAGGCCTACAGAATGTTATCTTGCTATGATCCATGCTATAGGCTTGTTAGCTGACAAAATATGCCAATATTTTATTTTATATGATTAAGAAGAATATAATTGAACTTAACTGAATAAAATAGAAAGGATATTTTCCCATTATGGAGCTAGTAAAGTTATGTTTAGCATAAAAGCATAAAAGTGACTATAGGCTATTGATGATTTGAGAAAGTAGCAAAAAAAAGCTTGCAAGCTGTTCTCTCATCAAGTGATCATATTTTCACCCATCAGACTATTCTCAATTTGATCTTGTCTTTACTAATATGTAAAATTTGTTTAGATTTAGAATAGCCCATGGGCAGGAATAGGGGCATGGGAAAAATATGTCATCTGTATGCACTAGAATAGCGAATGGAGGTCACCGGCTTTCCCGCCGGTCCGTTTTGTAGGCTACTTCGGTTTTAGGGCGGAGCTGTCCACTGAAAAATAAATATAAGAACACTTATTTCACTCCATGCATAAAACACTGTTTGAGGAGCATGCTCTCGCTGCCCGACAGGTGATATTCCACCCAAACTCTGAATGCCATGGGCTAATTCCTGCAGCTACCCAGTGCTTAATTTGGGAAACCAAGTGAAATCTGTTCGGGAACATCAATAGTAACATGTTTTCGCAACTAAACATATTTCACTAAACTGTTGACAGCCCTTCTGCACGCTCGAGCAAGGAATAAAGGACAGAGAGGAGGAGATGGAAACGCATGGTGGTGAGATATTCTGTGTAGCTAAAGGTAATTATGAAAATATAAATAAATCCCTATTACTAGGCTATTCAAAATCAAATACAAATTCACTAATTGTAGGCTAACTGTAAGCCGCCCTGCACAATCAATGAATCAACAGTATCGCCTAGAGCTATACATTCTCTCCCATACTCATGGATAGAAATTTTGGAACATAGCATAAGGTAACCAGTTCATCCAGTATGCATGGACTGGTTACAGTATACAGTCCACACTCAAAAGGATAGACCAATTATGTACCAAAGACATCTTAAATCAGTGATGTTTTTCTGCCATGCCTAATATGCGGTAGGCTGTGTGTTGTATAATGGCACAATAATCATTTTAATTCAGATTTTTCTTCCAGGCTTGGGCTCATAAACCTATGCATAAGCGCTAATATGGAATGGGTGTTTTGAGTTAATCCTCACCTTAGAAAGCGCTGTCCATTTCGTTGAGTTAGGATTTGATAGACTTTAATAATGTTTACAGTCACTAATCATTTTGTACATATTTTGCATTACTCATCTCATATGTATACACTGTATTCTATTCTAATGTATCTTAGACTATGCCGCTCTGACTTCTCATCTATATACAGTTGAAGTCAGAAGTTACATACACCTTAGCCAAATACATTTAAACTCAGTTTTTCACAATTCCTAAAATTTAATCAGAGTAAAAATTCCCTGTCTTAGGTCAGTTAGGATCACCACTTTATTTTAAGAATGTGAAATGTCAGAGTAACAGTAGAGGTAATTTTTTTCTTTCATCACATTCCCAGTGGGTCAGAAGTTTACATACACTCAATTAGTATTTGGTAGTGTTGCCTTTAAATTGTTTAACTTGGGTCAAACGTTCCGGCTAGCCTTCTATAGGCTTCCCACAATAAGTTGGGTGAATTTTGGCCGATTCCTCCTGACAGAGCTGGTGTAACTGAGTCAGGTTTGTAGGCCTCCTTGCTCACACACGCTTTTTCAGTTCTGCCCACATATTTTCTATGGGATTGAGGTCAGGGCTTTGTGATGGCCACTCCAATACCTTGACTTTGTTGTCCTTAAGCCATTTTGCCACAACTTTGGAAGTATACTTGGGGTCATTGTCCATTTGGAAGACCCATTTGCGACCAAGCTTTAACTTCCTGACTGATATCCACGATTTTCCTCCTCATGATGCCATCTATTTTGTGAAGTGCACCAGTCCCTCCTGCAGCAAAGCACCCCCACAACATGATGCTGCCACCCCCGTGCTTCATGGTTGGGATGGTGATCTTCGGCTTGCAAGCCTCCCCCTTTTTCCTCCAAACATAACGATGGTCATTATGGCCAAACAGTTTCTGTTTGGCCACATTTCTCCAAAAGTACGATCTTTGTCTCCATGTGCAGTTGCAAACCGTAGTCTGGCTTTTTTATGGCGGTTTTGGAGCAGTGGCTTCTTCCTTGCTGAACGGCCTTTCAGATTATGTGGATTTAGCACTTGTTTTACTGTGGATATAGATACTTTTGTACCGGTTTCCTCCAGCATCTTCACAAGGTCCTTTGCAGTTGTTCTGGGATTGATTTGCACTTTTCGCACCAAAGTATATTCATCTCTAGGAGAAAGAACTCGTCTCATTCCTGACCGGTATGATGGCCACGGGGTCCCATGGTGTTTATACTTGCGTACTATTGTTTGTACAGATGAACGTGGTACCTTCAGGCGTTTGGAAATTGCTCTCAAGGATGAACCAGACTTGTGGAGGTCTACAATTTTTTTCTGAGGTCTTGGCTGATTTCTTTAGATTTTTCCATGATGTCAAGCAAGGAGGCACTGAGTGTAGGTCTTGAAATACATCCACAGGTACACCTCCAATTGACTCAAATGATGTCAATTAGCCTATCAGAAGCTTCTAAAGCCATGACATCATTTTCTGGAATTTTCCAAGCCGTTTAAAACCTCTTACATCTAGACGTTCCGCTAGCGGAACACCTGCTCCAATAGCCAATGATGGGTGTGGCGCGAATTACAAATTCCTCAAAAATACAAAAACTTCAATTTTTCAAACATATGACTATTTTACACCATTTTAAAGACAAGACTCTCCTTTATCTAACCACACTGTCCGATTTCAAAAAGGCTTTACAACGAAAGCAAAACATTAGATTATGTCAGCAGAGTACCCAGCCAGAAATAATCAGACACCCATTTTTCAAGCTAGCATATAATGTCACATAAACCCAAACCACAGCTAAATGCAGCACTAACCTTTGATGATCTTCATCAGATGACACCCCTAGGACATTATGTTATACAATACATGCATGTTTTGTTCAATCAAGTTCATATTTATATCAAAAACCAGCTTTTTACATTAGCATGTGACGTTCAGAACTAGCATTCCCACCGAACACTTCCGGTGAATTTACTAAATTACTCACGATAAACGTTCACAAAATACATAACAATTATTTTAAGAATTATAGACACAGAACTCCTTTGTGCACTCGCTATGTCCGATTTTAAAATAGCTTTTCGGTGAAAGCACATTTTGCAATATTCTGAGTAGATAGCACGCCATCACAGGGCTAGCTATTTTGACACCCACCAAGTTTGACCCTCACCAAACTCTGATTTACTATTAGAAAAGTTTGATTACCTTTCCTGTTCTTCGTCAGAATGAACTCCCAGGACTTCTACTTCAATAACAAATGTTGGTTTGGTTCAAAATAATCCATAGTTATATCCAAATAGCGGCGTTTTGTTCGTGCGTTCAAGACACTATCCAAGGGTGACAAAGGGTTACGCGCCCGACGCGTTTCGTGACAAAAAAAAATTCTAAATATTCCATTACCGTACTTCGAAGCATGTCAACCGCTGTTTAAAATAAATGTTATGCTATTTTTCTCGTAAAAAAGCGATAATATTCCGACCGGGAGTCGTTGTTTTCGTTCAAAGACGAAAGAATAAAAACATGGGGTCGACTCGTGCACGCGCCTCCAGTCTCTGTACTCTGATCGACCACTATCAAAATGCGCTAATGTTTTTCAGCCAGGGCCTGCAAAGCCACCATTCAGCTTTTTGCCACCTTCTGAGAGCCCATGGGAGCCGTAGGAAGTGTCACGTAACAGCAGAGATCCCCTGTTTTGGATAGAGATGATCAAGAAGGCCAAGAAATGGTCAGACAGGGTACTTCCTGTACAGAATCTTCAGGTTTTGGCCTGCGAAATGAGTTCTGTTATACTCACAGACACCATTCAAACAGTTTTAGAAACTTTGGAGTGTTTTCTATCCAAAGCTAATAATTATATGCATATTCTAGTTTCTGGGCAGGAGTAATAATCAGATTAAATCGGGTACGTTTTTTATCCGGCCGTGAAAATACTGCCCCCTATCTATAACAGGTTAAAGGCACAGTCAATTTAGTGTATGTAAACTTCTAACTAACTGGAATTGTGATACAGTCAATTATAAGCGAAATAATCTGTCTGTAAACAATTGTTGGAAAAATTGCTTATGTCATGCACAAAGTAGATGTCCTAACCAACTTGCCAAAACTATAGTTTGTTAACAATAAATTTGTGGAGTGGTTGAAAAATGAGTTTTAATGACTCCAACCTAAGTGTACGTAAACTTCCGACTTAAACTGTATTTATATATTCTTAATTCCCTTCCTTTACTTAGGTTTGTGTGTGTTGTTGTGAAATTGTTAGATATTACTGCACTGTTGAAGAGCATTTCACTATACCCGCAATAACATCTGCTAAACACATGTGACCAGTAAAATGTAATTTCATTTTGAAACCACATCCACAACAACCATGTTTTACACTTCTAATTGATCATCACAGTAAGGTGAGTTTTAAAAAGTACAATAGGCCTGTTTTGATAAAGTGTTTGATGTTATTTTCCATTACATTTGTATTGATTTCAGAGTGATTAGAGGGACAATAGAGCCCTGATTACCAGTCCATTAGGACCGGATGGTAGTTAGCAAGTCGGGTACTACTAATGCATGTCCAGAGTACATAAACAAGATTACCATGGCTCAACAGTCACATTGAATTTTACTGCGGTCATGACTCATGACTGCTGGTGTGGCAGTAATATGGTCATCACAACAGCCCTAGTTATGACTATAACTACTCTTCCCTGAATGAGGGAAATGAAGTACAGGTGTTCCTGTGCTCTGTAAAGAGTGGTATTAAATTGAAAGAATGAATCAATGCCTCATGCTTTTCACATGTAGAAGGCAGGGCTTCCAGCGAGGCGCGGATTTCATTGGACTTGTCAGGTTTGACTTTAGATCCTTCATCCAAAGTCACGAGAGCGTGACTCCTCATAGTATGTTGTACCTCGTTTCCCTCCTAGGAACAGTAGTTATCGTCCACAAATCCACAAGCAGCTTCTATTGCGGACATTACCATTAGATGTACGAAATGTATGATGTAATCTACACCTCAATTAGGCTGATATACAACACACTGTATACAAAACATTAGGAACACCTTCCTGATATTGAGTTGCACCCCATTTTACCCTCAGATCAGCCTCAATTCGTTGGGCATGGATTCTACAATCCATGCCCCAACCTGCTTGTGTCAGGTTGGCTGGATGTCCTTTGGGTGGTGGACCATTCTTGATACACACGGAAAACTGTTGAGCATGATAAACCCAGAAGCGTTGCAGTTCTTGACACACTTTAACCAGTGCGCCCGGCACCTACTGCCATACCCCGTTCAAAGGCTCTTAAATCTTTTGTCTTGCCCATTCACCTTCTAAATGGCACACATACACAAGCCATGTCAAGTCTTAAAAAATCTTTCTTTAACGTGACATCAACAAGGGATCATAGCTTTCACCTGGTCAGTCTGTCATGGAAAGAGCAGGTGTTCCTCATGTTTTGTACACTCAGTGTACATGCCCATTATTTAGTTTAACACTTTCTCGTTCTGAACTTGAAAAAAACTGACCATAAAACAAGACAGCCTTTTAGAGCACTAGATGGTAATAAGCAGTAGTTTCGCAGACAACTGAGAATTCTGGCAGTGTGTGTGAACATTGGTTACAGTCCCATCTACTCTGTTAAATTTTGGAAGCTAACTCCATAATTACAAGTGCATTATCTGTACAAAGACAGGAATGAATCTGAGGTGGGTTACGGAGCAGCACACTATAACAGACTTTTAAAGTTAATTTATGTTTGATACAACATTCTTACCATGAATGCAATCTCTGTGAACGTCAGGGAAAATGTCTTTAAAAAGGCTCATTTTCGGCTTTATAGTGCTCTATAATACGTCTTTGATTGAATCTCGGCCTTAGTTTATAATGTTTTCTTGTTTTTGTTTTTCGTGAAGGGGTGGCAGAGGACGGGCCACGAGTGATTTTCAGTGTGGACCTCTGGCATCCAAATGTGGCTGCAGCAGAAAGACAGGCCCTGGACTACATTTTCTGCCCTGAACAATGAACTACAACTCCCACTGTGCACATGTTCTAGTTCCATCCTTCTTTGATATGAGGGAAAGGTGCCCAAACCTAGTCTCAAGGGCTGTGCTCTTCAAACTCAATGTTCATCCAGACCGAGTATTACTGTGTGTTACTAGTGAATCCACTGAAACAGTCCAAATAGCCAAAGGGAGCTTACCCACTGGGCACAGATGTCAGTTCAACGTCTAGTTTTGATTTACATTTAGTTGAGTTGTCAACTAAGTTGAATTCAATGTGAAAATAAATTAATCACCATGTCATTGGATTTGGGTAAAAAGTTGGGTGAAAAAAGGATTACATTTCCTTATGTTGTTTTTTTGAATCCAAGTTGATTCAACATCATGACATTGAACTTTTTGTTTTTGAAATGACGTGTAAACGATGTTGATTCAACCAGTTTTGCCCAGTGTGTAGAAACAGAATGAACGTACTGTCATCTAAGATCAGAACTGGTCTTTGCTGCTTTAAACTGCACACATGCACACACATATATTTGGACTGAACTATGTTAATAGAAAAACTCAAAAACACACAAATTACATTGCGGGACGATCACAGCTTTTTGATAGGTGACCTCATGATGCAAACGAATCCTCCGATAAAACAAGTCAATTTCTTATTTTGTAGAACTGTATCATCACATTTTTTGGCTCAACATATGTACGTACAGTCATGGCCAAAAGTTTTGAGAATGACACAAATATTAATTTTCACAGTCTGCTGCCTCAGTTTGTATGATGGCAATTTGCATATACTCCAGAATGTTATGAAGAGTGATCAGATGAATTGCAATTAATTGCAAAGTCCCTCTTTGCCATGCAAATGAACTGAATCCCCCAAAAACATTTCCACTGCATTTCAGCCCTGCCACAAAAGGACCAGCTGACATCATGTCAGTGATTCTCTCGTTAACACAGGTGTGAGTGTTGACGAGGACAAGGTTGGAGATCACTCTGTCATGCTGATTGAGTTCGAATAACAGACTGGAACCTTCAAAAGGAGCTTGGAATCATTGTTCTTCCTCTGTCAGCCATGGTTACCTGCAAGAAAACACGTGCCGTCATTATTGCTTTGCACAAAAAGGATATTGCTGCGTAAGATTGCACCTAAGTCAACCATTTATCAGATCATCAAGAACTTCAAGGAGAGCGGTTCAATTGTTGTGAAGAAGGCTTCAGGGCTCCCAAGAAAGTCCAGCAAGCGCCAGGACTGTCTCCTAAAGTTGATTCAGCTGCGGGATCTGGGCACCACCAGTACAGAGCTTGCTCAGGAATGGCAGCAGGCAGGTGTGAGTGCATCTGCACGCACAGTGAGGTGAAGACTTTTGGAGGATGGCCTGGTGTCGAGAAGGGCAGCAAAGAAGCCACTTCTCTCCAGGAAAAACATCAGGAATAGACTAATATGCTGGAAAAGGTACAGGGATTGGACTGCTGAGGACTGGGGTAAAGACATTTTCTCTGATGGATCCCCTTTCCGATTGTTTGGGGCATCTGGAAAAAAGCTTGTCCGGAGAAGACAAGGTGAGCTCTACCATCAGTCCTGTGTCATGCCAACAGTAAAGCATCCTGAGACCATTCATGTGTGCGGTTGCTTCTCAGCCAAGAGAGTGGGCTCACTCACAATTTTGCCTAAGAACACAGCCATGAATAAAGAATGGTACCAACACATCCTCCGAGAGCAACTTCTCCCAACCATCCAGGAACAGTTTGGTGACAAACAATGCCTTTTCAAGCATGATGGAGCACCTTGCCATAAGGAAAAAGTGATAACTAAGTGGCTCGGGGAACAAAAAACATCGATATTTTGGGTCCATGGCCAGGAAACTCCCCAGACCTTAATCCCATTGAGAACTTGTGGTCAATCCTCAAGAGGCGGGTGGACAAACAAAACCCCACAAATTCTGACAAACTCCAAGCATTGATTATGCAAGAATGGGCTGCCATCAGTCAGGATGTGGCCCAGAAGTTAATTGATAGCATGCCAGGGCGGATTGCAGAGGTCTTGAAAAAGAAGGGTCAACACTGCAAATATTGACTCTTTGCATTAACTTCATGTAATTGTCAATAAAAGCCTTTGACACTTATGAAATGCTTGTAATTATACTTCAGTATTCCATAGTAACATCTGACAAAAATATCTAAAGACACTGAAGCAGCAAACTTTGTGAAAATTAATATTTGTGTCATTCACAAAACCTTTGGCCACGACTGTAGTCATGCTTTTCATAAACATCTGCTCAACTTAATTTATTGAATCCCACAACAAACTAGTAAATACCACAAGTAACTGCAGAAACTGTGGGGAAAAAGTCAATTAACTCCTGTTTTATGACTCTTATCTATTTATTTTCTTATTTTGTTGTGCCTGTTTTCTATCTATTCTTTTCTCAATTGTGCCTGATGTTTATTTACGGTGAACCCTTTTGGCATATACAGTGATATAGATATTTCATTTTCTTTGACTCAATTAATTTTTTTGTGTGAGCATGCATGTACAGTACCAGTCAAAAGTTGACACCTACTTGTTCAAGGGTTTTTCTTTAGTTGTACTATTTTCTACATTGTAGAATAATACTGAAGACATCAAAACTATGAAATAACACATATGGAATCAGGTAGTAACCAAAAACAGTGTTAAACAAAACTAAATATATTTTATATTTTTGATTCTTCAAAGTAGCCACCCTTTGCCTTGATGACAGCTTTGCACACTCTTGGCATAAAGTAAAACCCTGGAATGAGTAGGACACACCTACTCATGCTTTTCAATACCACATGATTGTGTATATACACAATCATGTGGTAGTGACAAGCATAGTCCGTAAGAACAAATCATAGCACTTATGAAGCATGCTCTGCACTGTATGTGAATATGCAGCTAATAAAATTGTCCAAATATGCTCTCATTCAATATTTTCATTATATTTTAGTCATTTAGAAGACTATCTAATCCAAAGTGCATTAGATCCACCACTGAGGTGCCACAAAACAGAATAACTGAAATTGGGATGAGTGGGAATTGGCCCCTCGCAGGGATGGAGATTCCAAGTGGCCAGAGGTGGCAGAATGGAGTGCTTGTGCCGGAGTGTAGGACTTGACCATTTAGTTCAGGTAGGGAGGAATGGTTCCCCAGTGCTTCCCTGTAGGCAAGCCATAATCTTTAATTTGATGCGAGGTGCTATTGCACGGTAATGTCGCAAGAGTTAATTCAACTTCTATGGAGTCAAATGTAACACTATTTTGGTGTTTATATGGTCCCACCCCCATTTTGTGTTGAAACTACTCTGGTCATGGTGTTAATATTTTTGGAGTTAAAACGACACTACAGATGTTGGATCTTAACTTGATCACTCGTCACAGAGAAATTTCCTGTTGCATCAGGAAATTCAAATGAGCCTTGTGATTTCTTGAAAATGAGCAGTTCTCTTTCTCTCCATGCGGTGGCAGTCGAGTCATTTGGATCAGGCCTGCTGTCAAAATAACATTGTCTCTCACTCAAATGCTAGGCTTAGGTCCTATTACTGCAACATTCAAATGTACAAAACTCTATCTGAAAAAGTAGATTTGCCATGGGAAACGAGGAAATACTATATTTCTAGTGTACGGAATGCTTGTAAAATAGATAAAATCACTCTTAGTTCTGATGACAATACCAACCCGAGGGTGAACATAGTGGTTTCGCCTTTAAAAGTTGCATCATACTGCAGCACACCTGCAGCATTCTGTGGCACGTTATTTAATTGTCAGCCATTTTTTCTGTTAATGCAAGTTAGTGCTAGTTTAACCACCAGATGGCATCTTTGAGAAGCATTTCATAGTCTTCCATATTGGCATTACCAGAGAATTTAAAACCTTTTTTGTAATAACATTGTATATGGGATTGATTTTAAGAAATTTGGCTTAATTAATTTGATTAATATTATGGTGTTTCTTTTCCGAGAAAAATGAAACCCTCAGGGTTTCCGTTAGGATGGAATGGAAAATATGGCACTGTACAACGTGACGGTCGGGATTAGGCTACAGCATAAGATGATGTGAGGATTCTAAATTGTTTGCCTTCATTAGACAACTTTGTTCCAATATTTCTGTAAATCAGTGATATTTATTCCCATAGTAATTCGTTATGGATCCATAACTAATTTTCTAATTCTAGTCTAACCAATACCCAAGTGAAAATAAAAATCTCAATGATTTATCAAGACCAGTCCCCATGCTTGTCTCAGAGCAGCGCAAACCGGTGCTAAAATAGTTGTAAGCTTTTGCTTCCAACTACAATATGCTCTTTAAATAAATAAGACCTACACCATTTTTAACAGCACATTACTCAAAACTAGTGAGACTCATTTCGCCTATGGTAGGCCTACAGTATATCTAAAAATATTTGTTTCAGTGACGTGACTCTCCGCCAATAATTACATTTAGAGGATTGGAGGATTCTAAATTAATATCTCAGGGGCATTATCTGTTAGGATCTGTGAGAATATCTAAGGGGCTTTTATATAATTCTAAATGAATTAATAATAATCGCTTTGTTTAAAAAGTAATGATATTTTGGAGATTTAGTTTTCATTTAACCTAGAGTGAGCGAGAAAAAGGCAATTCTTGAACATGGGATGAGACATTCTCACTAATTTGTAAATAAAGCCAGTTTGTTATTTAAAATTATTTATTTCTGGAGAAACCTAACTTGATTATTTAGCAGACATCACTTGCTTGTATTCAGTTAACACATATATCTTAAGAATATCATGGAATATTTGAACATTTTCGTTTCTCCATGCTTGTCTCGGAGCAGCGCGAAACGGTGCTGAAATAGACATCCACAGCAAGAAGGCTATATATAACCATATTTTGGAGATTATATCATTTTAAAAAAATGACAGTGAGCGATTGTAATCTTAATAAAGGCCAAAATATAACCCTGCTAATACCAATAATGGCACTGTACAAAGTGACTGTGTTTGGAAGAGTATTTTCCAGTAAGCAACAATTTGTTTACCTTCATTAGCTTCTTCGGGATAGGGGGCAGTATTCGGAAGTTTGGATGAATGAGGTGTCCAAAGTAAACTGCCTGTTACTCAGGCCCAGAAGCTAGGATAGTACTGGATAGAAAACACTCTAAAGTTTACAAAACTGTTAAAATAATGTCTGTGAGTATAACAGAACTGATATGGCAGGCAAAAACGCTTCCACTAGATGTCAACAGTCTTTAGAAAGAGTTTCAGGCTTGTTTTTTGAAAAATTAGATGGAATTTGCAGTTTTTGTAAGTGGCTCCCATTTTGGCTGTAGTGTTTGTTGCGCGTTCCGGTGAGGGCACGCACTTCGTTATTTATCTACGGTAATGAATATACTATTCTCCGGCTTAAATTTTATAGTTTATTTACATATTAGGGTACCTGAGGATTGATTAGGAACGTTGTTTGACTTGTTTGGACCAAGTTTATTGGTAACGTTTGGGATTCATTTTGTATGCATTTTGAACGAGGGAAACCTGTGGATTACTGAGTCAAGCGCGCCAAAAAAAGTACTTTTTTGAGATGTAAAGAAGATCTTTATTGAACAAAACAACCATTTGTGATGTAGCTGGGACCCTTTGAATTGCAAACAGAGGAAGTTATTTATTATTTATTTTATCGCTATTTCTGACTTTCGTGATGCATCTGCTTGGTTGGAAAATGTTTAATGCTTTTGTACGCAGGGTGCTGTCCTCAGATAATCGCATGGTATGCTTTCGCCGTAAAGCCTTTTTGAAATCTGACAAAGCAGCTGGATTAACAAGAAGTTAAGCTTTTAACCGATGTATAACACTTATATTTTCATGAATGTTTAATATTACGAATTCTGTATTTTTGAATTTCGCACTCTGCAATTTCACCGGATGTTGTCGAGGCCGGGCGCTAGCGGTACGCCTTTCCCAAAGAGGTTCATTAGACAACTTTGTTCCAATATTTCTGTAATTCAGTGATATTTATTCCCATAGTAATTCGTTATGGATCCATAACTAAATAAACATCAGCATTTTGAAATAGTTTTGTTTGTATTCTGTGCCCACTCGTGGTATCTCTCATCAGTTACACATCCTTGTAATAGCAGAACAGCATAACAGGCCGGGTGACCCTTGCTGTGTTTGGTGAGCAGTTGGTCAAGTTCTGTTGTCAGAAGAGGAATGGAAATGTCAGGGTGAACCGACGACCTGACGAACCCGCCACGTACGTTGACTCTGTCAGAGGTGGAGTTCCAGAGCTCACGTGTGCCTGGCATGGATTGCGACTCCATCTCGTTCCTCGCTCTTTTCAACGTGTCATCTTCCACCTGACTCTCCGCCAATGCCGCCTGACTCTCTGCTAATGAGGAGTGACTCTCCTCCAATACCGCCTGGCTCTATACCAATGCATCAGCTGTCACCCGTATATCTGCCCTCAGAGAATGTTTATTTTCTATATACTGTCTTTTTTTAAATAAAATGTTCTGAAACCAAAATACCTTTGGTTTTGATGATCCTCTCAGCTCCGGCATCCACTCAAACTCCATGTGTGGGGGGGGGGGGCAATTTCTTGCCAGGGACCAGGCCCATTTTGATTTTTGATAGAAAGTTTGGCTATTTACAGAGAAAAAGGTACATAAAATATTGTAACCTACACCTCACAGACTGTTATGTGTTCCACAATCATTCACTCTTGCCTCCATTTTCAGGTATCATGGCTCGAGATTTCTTTGAGGATGAAATCATCAAGAGATATGCTGGACCCTATGTCAGAGAGGTGCTTCTGGGTACACATCGTTTCTTTCAGGGTAGGATTATAGCAATATTATGTTACGTTTAGGCCTATTTACATGTATATTTCTATTATTGTACCTAATGTTTTTTTTTTTTTACCTAAAATGACGGCGGAAGAAATGGCAGCAGTTTTACGGGCGCCCAACCAATTGTGCTATTATGTGTTTTTTTCGCGTTATTTGTAACCTATTTCGTACACAATGTTTCTGCAACCGTATCTTGCGGCAAAAAAGAGCTTCTGGATATCAGGAAAACGATCACTCACCTCGGATTAGACAAAGATTTTTCTTCAACAAACAAGACACAGCACAAGACATTCTCCAAACACCTGGCAGGGCCGACATCCCCGTTATTTGCAAGAGGAAGCGACGCAGGTACAGAGGACAAATGCCTGGTCAGGACCCGGAAAAGGCGAGTGGGAAAGCTGCCTTTAGCATCAATACTACTCGCCAACATGCAATCATTGGACAATAAACTAGACAAGGTACGATCACGAATATCCTACCAACGGGACATCAAAAACTGTAGTATCCTATGTTTAACGGAATCATGGCTGAATGGCGACATGGATATTCAGCTAGCGGGATACACGCTGCACCGGCAAAATAGAATAGCACACAACAGTAAGACAAGAGGGGGCGGTCCGTGCATATTTGTAAACAACAGCTGGTGCACGAAATCTAAGGAAGTCTCTAGATTTTGCTCACCTGAAGTAGAGTATATTGTGATAAATTGCAGGCCACACTACTTGCCTAGAGAGTTTTCAGCTATACTTTGTGGCTGTTTATTTACGACCACAGACAGATTCTGGCATTAAGACCGCACTCAGTCAGCTGTATAAGGAAATAAGCAAACCACTCACCCAGAGGCGGCGCTCCTGGTAGCGGGAGACTTTAACTTCTATGGGCTAGGTGGGACGCTAGCGTCACACAGCCAGTGAAATATCAGGGCGGCAAATTAAAAAACAACAAAATGTCATAATTCAACTTTCTCAAACACAACTATTTTACACCATTCTAAATATACACTTCTACTTGATGTAACCACATTGTCCGATTTCAAAAAGGCTTTACAGCGAAAGCAAAACATTAGATTATGTTAGGAGAGTACATAGACAAAAATAATCACACAGCCATTTTCCAAGCAAGGACGTGTCAATAAAACCCAAAACACAGCTAAATGAAGCACTAACCTTTGACGATCTTCATCAGATAACACTCCTGGGACATTATGTTACACAATACATGTATGTTTTGTTCGATAAAGTTCATATTTATATCCAAAAACAGCATTTTACATTGGCGCGTGATGTTAAGAAAATGTATTCCCACCAAAACGGCCGGTGAATGTGCACATCAATTTACAAAAATACTCATCATAAACGTTGACAAAATATATAACAATTATTTAAAGAATTATAGATAGACTACCACCGGATGCAACCGCTGTGTCAGATTTTAAAATAGCTTTACGGAGAAAGCAAATTTTTCAATATTCTGAGTACATAGCTCAGCCATCACGGCGAGCTATTCAGACACCCGCCAAGTTTGGGGCAACCTAAACTCAGAATTAGTATTAGAAATATTCTCTTACCTTTGCTGATCCTCATCAGAATGCACTCCCAGGACTGCTACTTCCACAAGAAATGTTGTTTTTGTTCGAAATAATCCATATTTATGTACAAATACCTCCGTTTTGTTCGTGCGTACAAATCACTCATCCAGAGGCGTAACGCGCGAGCGCGGAACGAGAGACGAAAAGTCTAAAATTCCATTACCGTACTTAGAAGCATGTCAAACGCTGTTTAAAATCAATCTTTATGGTATTTCTAACGTAAACTTGCGATAATATTCCAACCAGACAATAGCATATTCATTCAAGAAGAAAAAGAAGGAACGGCGTGCTCGCGTGACTGCGCATATCCAATCCCTTTGTTGCCAGGCAGACCACTCAGAAACTGAGCTCCTATTATCTGCCCAGTGACAGGAAAATGCTCAAACCACTTTCTGAAGGCTTTAGACAGCCAATGGAAGCCTTAGGAAGTGCAACGTCCCCCACAGACACTGTAGCTTCGATAGAGAATCAAAAGAAGAACTACAATTCTCAGACTTTCCACTTCCTGCTTGGAATTTTCTCAGGTTTTTGCTTGCCATATGAGTTCTGTTATACTCACAGACACCATTCAAACAGTTCTAGAAACTTCAGAGTGTTTTCCATCCAAATCTACTAATAATATGCATATTCTAGTTTCTGGGCCAGAGTAGTAACCTGTTTAAATTGGGTACGTTTTTCATCCCGCCGTGAAAATACTGCCCCCTAGCCCAGACAGGTTAATGCAGGGAAACTTAAATCAGTTCTACAAAATTTCTATCAACATGTTAAATGTGCAACCAGAGGGAAAAAAATTCTAGATCACCTGTACTCCACACACAGCTCTCCCTCGCCCTCCATTTGGTAAATCTGACCGCAACTCTATCCTGCTGATTCCTGCTTACAAGCAAAAATGTAAGCAGGAAGCACCAGTGACTCGGTCTATAAAAAGTGGTCAGATGAAGATGCTAAACTACAGGACTGTTTTGCTATCACAGACTGGAACATGTTCCGGGATTCTTCCGATGGCATTGAGGAGTACACCACATCAGCCACTGGCTTTATCAATAAGTGCATCGAGGACGTCATCCCCACAGTGACTGTACTTACATACCCCAACCAGAAGCCATGGATTACAGGCATCATTCGCTCTGAGCTAAAGGGTAGAGCTGCCGCTTTCAAGGTGCGGGACTCTAACCCGGAAGCTTACAAGAAATCCTGCTATGCCCTGCGACGAACCATCAAACGGGCAAAGTGTCAATACAGGGCTAAGATTGAATCATACTACACCGGCTCCAATGCTCGTCTTATGTGGCAGGGCTTGCAAACTATGACAGACTACAAAGGGAAGCACAGCCACGAGCTGCCCAGTGACACGAGCCTACCAGACGAGCCAAATCACTTCTATGCTTGCTTCAAGGCAAGCAACACTGAGGCATGCATGAGAGCATCAGCTGTTCCGGACGACTGTGTGATCACGCTCTCCATAGCCGACGTGAGCAAGACCTTTAAACAGGTCAACATACACAAGGCTGCGGGGACAGACGGATTACCAGGACGTGTGCTCCGGGCATGTGCTGACCAACTGGCAGGTGTCTTCACTGACATTTTCAACATGTCCCTGATTAAGTCTGTAATACCAACATGTTTTAAGCAGACCACTATAGTCCCTGTGCCCAAGAACACAAAGGCAACCTGTGTAAATGACTACAGACCTGTAGCACTCACATCCGTAGCCATTAAGTGCTTTGAAAGGTTGGTAATGGCTCACATCAACACCATTATCCCAGAAACCCTAGACCCATTCCAATTTGCATACCGCCCAAACAGATCCACAAATGATGCAATCTCTATTGCACTCCACACTTCCCTTTCCCACCTGGACAAAAGGAACACTTATGTGAGAATGCTATTCATTGACTACAGCTCAGCGTTCAACACCATAGTACCCTCAAAGCTCATCACTAAGCTAAGGATCCTGGGACTAAACACCTCCCTCTGCAACTGGATCCCGGACTTCCTGACGAGCTGCCCCCAGGTGGTGAGGGTAGGTAGCAACACATCTGCCACGCTGATCCTCAACACTGGAGCTCCCCAGGGATGCATGCTCAGTCCCCTCCTGTACTCCCTGTTCACCCACGACTGCATGGCCAGGCATGACTCCAACACCATCATTAAGTTTGCAGACGACACAACAGTGGTAGGCCTGATCCCCGCCAACAACGAGACAGCCTATAGGGAGGAAGTCAGAGACGTGGCCGGGTGGTGCCAGAATAACAACCTATCCCTCAACGTAACGAAGACTAAGGAGATGGTTGTGGACTACAGGAAAAGTAGGACCGAGCACGCCCCCATTCTCATCGACGGGGCTGTAGTGGAGCAGGTTGAGAGCTTCAAGTTCCTTGGTGTCCACATCAACAACAGACTAGAATGGTCCAAACACACCAAGACAGTCGTGAAGAGGGCACGACAAAGCCTATTCCCCCTCAGGAAACTAAAAAGATTTGGCATGGGTCCTGAGATCCTCAGAAGGTTCTACAGCTGCAACATCGAGAGCATCCTGACTGGTTGCATCACTGCCTGGTACGGCAATTGCTCGGCCTCTGACCGCAAGGCACTACAGAGGGTAGTGCGTACGGCCCAGTACATCACTGGGGCTAAGCTGCAGGACCTCTACACCATGCGGTGTCAGAGGAAGGCCCTAAAAATTGTCAAAGACCCCAGGCACCCCAGTCATAGACTGTTCTCCCTACTACCCCATGGCAAGCGGTACAGGAGTGCCAAGTCAAGGACAAAAAGGCGTCTCAACAGTTTTTACCCCCAATCCATAAGACTCCTGAACAGGTAATCAAATGGCTACCCGGACTATTTGCATTGTGTGCCCCCCTCCTCAACCCCTCTTTTTACGCTGCTGCTAATCTCTGTTTATCATATATGCATCGTCACTTTAACTATACATTCATGTACATACTACCTCAATTGGGCTGACCAACCAGTGTCTGTATGTAGCCTCACTACTGTTATAGCCTCACTACTGTATATGGCCTGTCTTTTTACTGTAATTTTTCCAACTATTGTTTAGAGACAGATTATTTCACTTTTAACTCACTATTACAAATTCAGTGGGTCAGAAGTTTACATGCACTAAGTTGACTGTGCCTTTAAACAACTTGGAAAATTCCAGAAAATGTCATGGCTTTAGAAGCTTCTGATAGGCTAATTGACATCATTTGAGTCAATTGGAGGTGTACCTGTGGATGTATTTCAAGGCCTACCTTCAATCTCAGTGCCTCTTTGCTTGACATCATGGGAAAGTCAAAAGACATCAGCCAAGACCTCAGAAATTTTTTTTGAAATCCACAAGTCTGGTTCATTCTTGGGAGCAATTTCCAAAACGCCTGAAGGTACCACGTGCATCTGTACAAACAATGTACGCAAGTATAAACAACAAGGGACCACGCAGCTGTCATACCGCTCAGGAAGGAGACGCGTTCTGTCTCCTAGAGATAAACGTACTTTGGTGTGAAAAGTGCAAATCAGCAGCAAAGGACCTTTTGAAGATGCTGGAGGAAACAGGTACAAAAGTATCTATATCCACAGTAAAACGAGTCCTATATCGACATAACCTGAAAGGCCGCTCAGCAAGGAAGATGCCACTGCTCCAAAACCGCTATAAAAAAGCCAGACTACGGTTTGCAACTGCACATGGGGACAAAGATTGTACTTTTTGGAGAAATGTCCTCTGGTCTGATGAAACAAAAATAGAACTGTTTGGCCATAATGACCGTCGTTATGTTTGGAGGAAAAAGGGGGATGCTTGCAAGCCGAAGAACACCCATCCCAACCGTGAAGCACGGGGGTGTCAGCATCATGTTGTGGGGGTGCTTTCCTGCAGGAGGGACTGGTGCACTTCACAAAATAGATGGCATCATGAGGAAGATAATTATGTGGATATATTGAAGCAACATCTCAACACATTAGTCAGTAAGTTAAAGCTTGGTCGCAAATGGGTCTTCCAAATGGACAACGACCCCAAGTATACTTCCAAAGTTGTGGCAAAATGGCTTAAGGACAACAAAGTCAATGTATTGGAGTGGCCATCACAAAGCCCTGACCTGAATCCTATAGGAATTTGTGGGCAGAACTGAAAAAGCGTGTGTGAGCAAGGAGGCCTACAAACCTGACTCAGTTACACCAGCTCTGTCAGGAGGAATGGGCCAAAATTCACCCAACTTATTGCGGGAAGCATGTAGAAGGCTACCCGAAACATTTGACCCAAGTTAAACAATTTAAAGGCAATGCTACCAAATACTAATAGAGAGTATGTAAACTTTTGACCCACTGAGAATGTGATTAAAAAAATAAAATCTGAAATAAATCATTCTCTACTATTACGCTGACATTTCCCATTCTTAAAATAAAGTGGTGATCCTAACTGACCTTCAGGGAATTTTTACTAGGATTAAATGTCAGGAATTGTGAAAAACTGAGTTTAAATGTGTTTTGCTAAGTTGTATATAAACTTCCGATTTCAACTGTACTTGCAGACACAGCATCATTTAAAGAATGGAGTTTGATACACCTGGTATTGGATATGACTGAAAGGAAACTTGCAAATAGAGATTTTTGTAAATTAACTTAATGACAAATGTGCACAATCGTTTGTCTCTACATTAACATATTCCTCTCAATTGTAAATTTTTTGCTTGACTCATTATGACATTATAATTCCTTACATTTGCTACCACCATAATGTTTTGTCAGCCATCTTTGCTGAAGAATGTCACCAGGGACGGGTGGCTTGTGTCAAATTCGTCATTGGAACCACTCGATATGATTGGTCATATAAAAACCTTGGGACCCAAATGCATAATAAGTGCTCTAACTCCCCCTTGCGGTGGTCTGGATCAATGAAGCCGTGACGCTGGGTACCTCTAAGTCCCGCGGTGTAAGCTTGTAACTTTTAAAGGAGGAACCACTGTATATATCATTTGCAAAAGTGGCTAGAGTACTAAAACTTTGTACTTAAGTAAAAGTACTTTTAATTAGATTCTAATTTACTGAAGTAAAAGTAGTCCTCTTAATAAGAAACTAATAGCAAAGTAATAATTTTTGTAATAGCAAAAAAGTGTCTGGTCAGAACACTACACATTTTCTTTGGTAATTTTTTACACCTCATGGTAAACTGTGACAACAAACGAAAAGGAAAACAACTTGAGCTGATTTCCATACCTTTGGAATATTTCCTGATAAAAACGTGGTTAATTGAGCCAACAATGATGGGTGTTGCACACTTAAAACCCTTTTTTGCCCGGTGGAATGTAATTTTTTTTATTGAACCATGATCTCGGTGTGCATAAATGACAATAATTTGCTGGTGTTAAACCCTATATGTGACTAGTTTCAGGAACCTAGGCGTATGATGCACGTCACGGAGCAACATTTGAACAGAAACATTAACATTAACATATGAACTTTCATGTGCCTTAATTGCAAACTTGTATTTCATCCATAAATACGAATAAAATTGTTAAATTACGAGCCTAGTTGGTTAAGCTATGGAAAAAGACAAGAATGTTCCCGCTATCCATGATTTGGCTGAGATAATGGGTGGGATGGACATGCCACGAGGTGAGTTTTGGATTGGTCTGCCATGTAGCCTGCTTCTGTCTATAACATGAGCTGTTCAGTATGTGTTGACAGTCCTTTCTACCTCGCCGTTTTTGAAAGATATAATGTTAGCCATCAAACTAAAAGAGTTTTGCTACTTTTCGCAACAACAATGATGCCTTGAATTTAGCAGGCGCTATCAACAGATCAATTGGAAAAAGTAATGGGATACTTTCTGCACACTCCACGGTCAGTGTGACAATGCTGCCAAACAAGATGCAGCTACAAATAAAATGGTTCCAGTCTGCTGTGAAGTGTTCATCTATGTATTCGGGTAAGAGTCTAGCTACATTTTCAAATATAAGTTTCTAATTTTGTCATAACTATTGCAAGTTAAAGCATACTGTTAGCTAGCAAACATTAGCTTGCTGGCCTGCTAGCTAACATTACATGTATTATTTGTGTAATAATATTATTTGAATCAGAAATTAATTTGCATTGCTAGTTATAGCCTAATGTTAGCTAGCTAACACCGAACCTAGTTTGTTAGCTTTAGCTACCTTCAGATTCATACTACAGCTATGACAATGTTTGTATTGGTGTGACACACTTAGCTAGATGTGGCTCGGGGGTGGTTATAGCATTTCCTTCACATGACCCATCAATTTAGACAAGTGTGTCGGGTAAGCAGCATCTAGTAATGCTAAAATATTTTTATCTGGACACTTTCTGTTCTTGATATTTCCATGCAAGTAACCACTTCACTGTATCGTTTACACATTCTGTATCATGCGTTTACTGCATGGCCTCACGTGAATCCTTAAAGAGATGGGTGGGGCTAAGGCTTAAGAGGATGTGAACGATGCTGAATGGGTGTAGACAAATAAGAACTCTCCAGTAGGTTTACCAAAAAATTCAAAGGCCATTTTCTCAAAAGTAGGGTTACAAGTTTATCAACTTTCAAAGAAGAATTTCTTTCCCATTGTTCCTCAACTGTAGTGTATGGTACCATTTTCTAGCTCTGAGTCTCTACTTTAATCAAAATATGCCACAAGACCTAGAATTGCCTTATGTGTATCACTGTTATAAGGTTCACTGTTATAAGCTAACTTCTTTTGTTTAATTTAAGCAAAATTCCTGGGCTTAACTTCCCATGGGAAAATTCTGGAAATTTACCGGAAAGTTTCCGACCCTTTGCAACCCTACCTCATGCTGAATGATTCATCTCTGAATGGCAAAATGCAAATATGTTACCAGAGAGAACTGATCAGTCTCGCTCTCCCCCCCCCTGGTAACATTTGCAGTATATTGAACACAACCTATTATGAATAGCTGTTTTTGTCAACTTGTATACCTAGAAAACCACATAAAAGGGTGAGCTGGGCTTTCCACAACTCAAACGGTGATAAATGCTGGTCCCCAATACATGTTTTGCAGTTCAAGTCAATTTTGGAGTACAAGAGGACTTAAAAAAAAAAATGGTTTGATGGAAATCCCAATACAAAACAAACACAATCGTCACTGGAAAATGGCTTCAGTCAGATCGTAGCTAGCTAGTTGGGTATGTAGAACTTTCAATTACTTTTACTATCAGCTACCATATATATATTTTTTGATTTACTGATTGTGTTGATTCCTTCCACCTGGGTTGAAAGTATAAGAACCTTACTGGGAGGACATTGTGTTAAACAATAACTCTTTCTGTTGTATGAATGAATCCATTCCATCCTCTCACCCTTACAGCAAGGTACCCAGTTTCATCCAGATGTTTTCTCCAGAAGGAGCCCTGGTCTTCCACGAGAAAGCTTGGAATGCCTACCCTTATTGTTGCACCAGTGAGTGTTCAGGACTGGGGGGGGGGGGGGGGGGGGGGGGGGGGTTGAGTTTCCAGCTCAAGTTCTCTTGAATAATGTTTTCCATGATCCTGTGGTCAATCTGAAAATTGCAGTCATATGTAGGGTTGGGCAATGTCAACCTTTGTCCTATCGTGATTATCAGGGATGCAAACTAGTCACCTTTCGGGGGGGGCTTTGGTTTACACTACTTTGGATCACACTACTGGCTGTAAGCGAACGAGTGATGTGCGTTTGGAGCAATACTGGCTGTATCTAAGGCTCAGCCAATCGTTCACATAACAGCAGAATGCAGCACGCGACTGAAGAGATAAGAGACAACCAATTTGCTCTTTACAGCATCAGTGCGGGCTCTGGAAAGACAGAGTAGAAAGGCAGTTTGCCATTTACAGCAGCGAGTCCCCTGAACGATAACGAAGAGGTAGGTGAGAAGCCTGACCACGGAAACGGGGGTGAGAAGGTGATGAAGCGTACTTCATGAGCTGTAACCGAAAAACAACTGGCTTTTGGAAAGTTTGAGGGGAGAGACAAACTGTGGTGGAACAAGTATTGTTAGCATTGTTAAGTAACTTTATCGTGCAAGCGGGATCGAATTCTCCGTTAGCTAGACAGAGAAAGGTTGAGCAATATTAGCCAACTTAACTGATCAAATAATTGAGTTGATGGTGTGAAAATTAGCTGGGTAATAAAGTCAGACGGCTAACTTTAGCAAGCTAACGTTACATCAGATGAGCTAACATTAGTAACCTAACCAATTCGCTATAGTAACACTATACTGGTATAGTGTTACGACTCCTTGCCGTTCCTCAAGTTATAATGCGTTAGTTGCTTACTGGACCTTGGCAATCTGTGTGCAATGTTGACTCGTTAACTAGCTAACTACTATCTGAACTAGTGTTTTCCCTCTACAATATGTGGTTAATTTTCAGAATGAGAGAATAATGTGAAAAATGAGGCGTTGCTTGTTAAACAAGTTGATTCAGGGATCAAGTGTAACTGGGCCTGGCTTAAGCTGGATGCCACTATAGAAGTGAAAGGAACACCACACGTTCCCTCTTTCTCACTTGTTCAATACAGTGGATAAGTAGTGGTATGCTAGGTGCGCGCTCTGCCTGAAAGAGAGAAATTATGCCAACAAATGGTCTCATGCTCTGCTACTGGCACATTGTAGAACACATGTCCAAGGCAGAAAGTGTACAATGTAATAGCCTGCAGTGTAGCCCAAACATATTGCTTTAGTTGTACCACGTGTGTGTGAATGAGGGTGGATTATTAAATGTTTTACTCGGTGAACGTTATTTTTGCACATGTAGCCTTGTGCACTTGATCGATGTCTGCTATAGTGGCCACAATAAAGAGCAAAAATAAAATGCCATTTTTTCCCCCATTCTATTTCTAATTTAAGATGTTTTTTCCCAAGTGCAATATTTAGATGTGTTTGTGTGTGTAGTCACAAGCGTTCTATTATAAAGGCTGTCATGGCTAACTGCAATATTAATGTATTGGGTTTTTTTCGCAGTCAAGTCTAGGCAACAAATAACATTGGATTGCTTTCTTTCCATTTTTTGCCTTGAGTTAGGTTCACATTAACCCATTTCTATTTTACACACACAGACTGAGCGTATAGATCATATTCTTTGTTTAATTAGTTAACCTGCATTTCCCCCTAGCAGGGATTTTTTGCATGTTTCGGTGCAAAATAAAAAGGGTCACCTGTTTGGGCCCTCACCAGTTTGCATCCCTGGATTATGTACCCATAAAACATAGTGATATAGGATGGTATCGTAACCCACATTTTTTGTTGTAAAAAATAAATAAACTGCTGGGATATAGCTAAAAATGGAATGCTACAACTGGACGAATCATGACTAAACATAATGGTTTTGAAAGCCTGGGCAGAGGCTAAGTGCAGGAAGATATATTTTTATATTCCTTATGGTGGAGGAGCTTCAGCATGGAACAGGTGTGTGTGTGTGTGTGTGTGTGTGTGTGTGTGTTGGATTCAGTGTTTTGGAACCGCACCTGTTCCATGATGGCCACATCAATTCCAAGCCCCGCCTGATACCAGACATCGGGACAGATTTTTCTGCGCAACCTGAGAAAAAGCCTTCTAATTAGCCTTCTTACCTAATGAAAGGCTATAATCGACATAATAAAACAATAGGCCTACCCTTACATTCAATATGCCCCCCCCCCCCCCCCCCTCAGAACCGCTAGTGACTATGTGGCCTGCATATGGTCTAATGAACGAAAGCCTGAATGAATGTAATGATTAACTTAATTATCGAAAAGAAATAGGCCTACCTGCTTGCAGGCTGTGTCCATCTACAGTGTTGTTGTCCTTCCAAACTGGGGATTTCACCTGTTTCCACAATGGTGTTGTAGTCTGTATTCCCTTACCATAACCTTTTTTATTTCTCTGGTTAGGCCTATGTTAGCAATTTTCACGTGAGCTAGGCTATCCAGGGAAAGTAAACTTGGCAACGTGTCGTATTCTCACGTGGGGAGAGAGAACATAAGCTCACACAATACAAAGCAATATGTTTGGGGAAAACACATCACTGAGTACCATATCATATTTTCAAGCATGGGGGTGGCTGCATCATGTTATGGGTATGCTTGTCAACAGCAAGTACTAGGGAGTTTTTTAACATGCCAAGAAACAGAATAAGCACAGGCCAAATCCTAGTGGGAAATCTGGTTTAAGTCTGCTTTACAATAGGCACTGGGAGACAAATTCACCTTTCAGAAGTACAATAACCTAAAATACAAGGCAAATATACACTGGAGTTGCTTACCAAGACAATGTTCCTGAGTGAATTAGTTACAGTTTTGACTTAAATTTGATTGACAATCTATGGGAATACTTGAAAATGGCTGTCCTAGCAATGATCAACAACCAACTTGACAGAGTATGAAGAAATGTTAAAATATTGTACAAATATTGTACAATCCAGGTGTGCAAACTCTTAGACTTACCCAGAAAGACTCGCAGCTGTAAATGCAGCCAGTCAAAAGTTTGGACACACCTACTCATTCTAGGGTTTTTATTTGTACTATTTTTTACATTTGTAGAATAATAGTGAAGACATCAAAACTATGAAATAACACATGGTACCATGTAGTAACAAAAAAAGTGTAAAACAAATAAAAATATATTTTAGATTCTTTGAAGTCGCCACCCTTTGCCTTGACAGCTTTGCACACTCATATAAATACATACATTTGTGATTTGTAGGCTTTAGACTTTCATTCTCAATTTTTTTTAAGCTGCAACTTTAGGACCACCTTAGGCTAGAATATTTTGGAAATAAGCTACTGTTCATAACTTTAACTTGTCATAAAGCTTTTATGATAGACCTAGTAGGAGGATGGGTTATTGGCCATTTGGTTTTCAACCTCGCATGGAGGGATTTTCCCTTGCGCTCTGTATATAACAGGCCTATTTATTGAAATAGGCTATAGCAAATGAGAAGTTACTCGGAATGTCACTTGTGTGCTGCCCTGCTGTGCGCTTTGAGACTGTACTTTAGGTCTACTGTGCAACGCCAGTAAAGTTCAAATAGGCTAAACCATGGTCACATCACAATGTCGTCATCGACAATGGCTGTCAATCATCTTCGATAGAAGATGCTATCGTATTATTGCCCAACCCTACTCATCTCAGAAATGTCTTCATCTGCAAAAGAATACCAAGAATACCAATCTTACAGAATTTCCCCAAATGCATTATTTTAACCACTGCTAAATCGCAGAAGCATCATACTCAGTCAGAAACCGTAATACCGTTTCATATGATACTACTGTTCATAAAGTCAGTTCCATTTTTCAGTAACAGCAGCAAGTCCACTTTACTTTCATGCGCATATCATGTGTGGCAGCTGTGATCAGCCAGCTACTACTATGCATCCCCTACCAGCCATCACTCACCTGCTTCTCTCCGCTCGCTCTTCCTGTGTATCTAATCCTCCATCAGTTTTTAAAATGTATTTTAGCTGTGATGGCAAGCGGAGGTACACACCCTGAGTCTTCTTTTGTAATATTTGTTAAGTTATTGGAACAGCGTGCAGTGTGAACAAAGTCGAGACAGTGCCATAGAGGAAAAACGTAACACAGCTTCGTGACAGTCATGCTTGCGCCTTTACAATGAAGACAGTGGCTTGTCTCTAGCCAAAAGTTATGACCCATATTACCAGAGTGATCTTTTTGTTCTTCGCAGATACATTTGCACATTTTATATAATTTTAGAAATCATATATTGGGCAGTTAAGAAAATCCCAGCCCGCTAATTATTGGTTTGTTATCAATCTTGTTAAGCCATGTTACCTAGCTGGCTAACAACCTCTAACTTCACCAATAGGTTAGGCACAAATTTGGATGGCATATGAAGAAAGGAAAAGGAATAGATACTCAAAGGATGTACCTCAAAGGTAGGATGCATATAGGCCTAATGTAAGCCTAAACTACAGTGCATTCATGAAGTATTCAGATCTCTTGACTTTTTCCACATTTTGTTACGTTACAGCCTTATTCTAAAATGTAATACATTTTTTCCCCTCACCAATCTACACACAATACCCCATAATGACAAAGCAAAATCATGTTTTTGAAATGTTTGCAAATTTATAAATTCAAAACTGAAATAACACATTTACATAGGTATTCAGACCCTTTGCTCAGTTCTTTGTTGAAGCACCTTTAGCAGTGATTACAGCCTCAAGTCTTCTTGGGTATGATCCTACAAGCTTGGCACAACCTGTATTTGGGGAGTTTCTCCCATACTTCTCTGTAGAGAATGGGAGCTCTGTCAGGTTGGATGGGGAGCGTTGCTGTACAGCTATTTTCAGGTCTCTCCAGAGATGTTTGATTGGGTTCAAGTCCGGGCTCTGGCTGGGCCACTCAAGGACATTCAGAGACTTGTCCAGAAGCCACTCCTACATTGCCTTGGCTGTGTGCTTAGGGTTGTTGTCTTGTTGGAAGGTGAACCTTTGACCCAGCTGATAACCTGCTCCAGAGCGCTCAGGATTTCATCAAGGATCTCTCTGTACTTTGCTCCATTCATCTTTCCCTCGATCCGGACTAGCCTCCCAGTACCTGCCGCTGAAAAACATCCTCACAGCATGTTGCTGCCACCACCATGCTTCACTGTAGGGATGGTGCCAGGTTTCCTCCAGACGTAACGCTTGGCCTTTGCCTTCAGGCCAAGAAGTTAATCTTTAAGCCACTTATATTTTATGAATGCTTATTATGTGTATTCCTGCATTTTGAATTTGACGCACTGCAATTTTACCGGATGTTGGCCAGGTGGGACGCTAGCGTCCCACATACCCTAGAGAGGTTAACTAAAACCTGATTTAAGACCATGTTCATCGAAAATGTTTTAAGAAGGTTTTTTTGCAACTCAGTTTCTCCCTTCAAATACTAAACTAGTGGAATTGTGGGTGTTGCCGAAAACATTATTTTAGACCATGTTCATGAAAATCAGCTTTAAAATATTATTTCAGGATAGACAAACAATTGTAACACAAACTGTGTCTCACGTCATATATTAATAACCTCTTACATCTAGACGTTCCGCTAGTGGAACACCTGCTCCAATATCCAATGATGGGCGTGGCGCGAAATACAAACTCCTCTAAAATCCGAAAAATTCAATTTTTCAAACATATGACTATTTTACAGCATTTTAAAGACAAGACTCTCGTTAATCTAACCACACTGTCCGATTTCAAAAAGGCTTTACAGCTAAAGCAAAACATTAGATTATGTCAGCAGAGTACCCAGCCAGAAATAATCAGACACCCATTTTTCAAGCTAGCATATAATGTCACAAAAAACAAAACCACAGCTAAATGCAGCACTAACCTTTGATGATCTTCATCAGATGACAACCCTAGGACATTATGTTATACAATGCATGCATGTTTTGTTCAATCAAGTTCATATTTATATCAAAAACCAGCTTTTTTACATTAGCATGTGACGTTCAGAACTAGCATACCCCCCGCAAACATCCGGTGAATTTACTAAATTACTCACGATAAACGTTCACAAAAAACATACATTATTTTAAGAATTATAGATACAGAACTCCTCTATGCACTCGATATGTCCGATTTTAAAATAGCTTTTCGGTGAAAGCACATTTTGCAATATTCTCAGTAGATAGCCCAGAGATCACGGCTAGCCATTTAGACACCGACCAAGTTTAGCCCTGACCAAACTCCGATGTAATATTAGAAAAGTTTGATTACCTTTGGTGTTCTTCGTCAGAATGCACTCCCAGGACTTCTACTTCAATAACAAATGTTGGTTTGGTCCAAAATAATCCAAACAGCGGCGTTTTGTTCGTGCGTTCAAGACACTATCCGAAGTGTAAATAAGGGTCACGAGCATGGCGCATTTTGTGACAAAAGATTTCTAAATATTCCATTACCGTACTTCGAAGCATGTCAACCGCTGTTTAAAATCAATTTTTATGCCACTTTTCTCGTAAAAAAGCGATAATATTCCGACCGGGAAAGCGTGTAAACGTACAAAGAGAGAGAAAATAAAAGCATGCTATCCCCTCGTGCACGAGCCTGAGTCTCATAGTACTGTTACTGGCCACTATCCAAACGCGCTAATGTTTTTCAGCCAGAGCCTGCAAAGCCACGATTCAGCTTTTTGCCGCCTTCTGAGATCCCATGGGAGCCGTAGGAAGTGTCACGTAACAGCAGAGATCCCCTGTAATGGATAGAAATAATCAACAAGGGCAAGAAATGGTCAGACAGGGTACTTCCTGTACAGAATCTTCTCAGGTTTTGGCCTGCCAAATGAGTTCTGTTATACTCACAGACACCATTCAAACAGTTTTAGAAACTTTGGAGTGTTTTCTATCCAAAGCTAATAATTATATGCATATTCTAGTTTCTGGGCAGGAGTAATAATCAGATTAAATCGGGTACGTTTTTTATCCGGCCGTGAAAATACTGCCCCCTAGCCATAACAGGTTAAACTAGTGTCATTGTGGATATTGCCAGACATGATTTTAAACCATGTTAATATGGATCATATCCCGTTAGCGGGATGGATTTGACAACATCCGGGGAAATATACAACATTGTAACATTCAACATTCTTGAAAATACAAGTGTCTTACATCCTTCAAAAGATTTGAATCTTGGTAATCAAACTGCGTTGTCCGATTTAAAATAGCTATTACAGAGAAAAAAAATGGCATGCTTTTGTTTGAGAAGAGCGAACAACGACAAACTTTTTCCGCCATGACAGGGTTGACACATTCACATCTGAAGGTAAAAATATGACTTACATTCTGATATCTTGCTCTTGGTCCCAGTGATCAAATGAAGTGCCGTTTTCTTTGATAAAATCCATTTTTATAGCCTAACACAAAACATTTTGTAAACCGCTTGTGTCGTGAATTCCGTCTCTATCAACTTTTGACGAAGCATTCAATGTAATTACACACACTAAACATACGTATATCTAGTCATGGTTGGTTTCATTGCAATCCTCTGGATGTTTGTAACACAGACACACTTGGTTCTTTTTGCGGGGCATATTGACCGAAAGGAACTGATTTGAAGACAACGAGCAATGACCTCATTGCGCATCAATAATATTAGCGAAGTTTTGTTGATTGACTGTATTTCTGCCCAATGGCCACTGATCTTCTTGAAATCTAGCTTGATAGATAGCCAATCAGCTGAGGTAAACGCCAGTATGTGATGGTTATGGGTTGGAACACCAGCCCTTGTTAATAAGCGCACGCATAATGACCTTCATTCGCCATTGAAGATCAGACTTGTTGCAGGCACACGCACAGCAGTATTTTGTGAAGAGTATTTTCAACAATTTTATAGAAAACATTATGGGGAATAAAAATCGGGAAAAGCGAAGTCAAAGTCTAAGTATACAGATTTGCACCAAATTTTTGAAGAAATAGATAGGGAAAGTGAGAAAGAATTGTTACTAGAAGATGAATCTTTGAGTGAGCATAGTTTTGGCTCACAGGCCGAAGAGATGTTTCTGCAAGGAGAGGACATGCTTATGCCGTTGTTTGAAATATAATTTATTTGATATAGAGATAGAGATAGAGATAGAGATATATATATATATATATATATATATATATATATATATATATATATATATATATATATATATATATATATGGTCAGAAAAATACACTAGGCGATACAGATAGCCGTCATCTTGGAGTCATCTATTTTCATAAATAGCATTAGAAATATTCACTTACCTTTAATAATCTTCATCAGAAGGCACTTCCAGGGATCCCAGGTCCACAACAAATGTTGTTTTGTTCGATAAAGTTCATGATTTATGTCCAAATAACTCCATGTTGTTTGCACGTTCAGTTCAGCTACTCCAAGTGTAGGACGCGCTAGGGAAACAGTGACGACGAAAATCAAAAAAAGATCTATTTACGTTCGTTCAAACATGTCAAAACGTTGTATAGCATCAATCTTTAGGGCCTTGAGAACGTGAAGCTTCAGTAATATTCCAACCGGACGTTTGCATTGCCTTGAAATACGTTATGGATGAACTCACATGAACGCGCCCAAATGAAATCAACTGATATCCTGGGCACCTGGATACCAGCGTTCTCCTTCGGTCTGTGTTTACCGCAAAGGGCTCAAACTACTTTATAAGACTGTTGACATCAAGTGGAAGCCATAGGAAGTGCTAATTGAGTCCTAACTCACTGTGTGTCAGAAAGGCAAGGACTTGAGAAAACTACATGAACCAGATTTTCATTTCCTCGTTGGATTTCTCTCAGGGTTTTGCCTGCCATATGAGTTCTGTTATACTCACAGACATCATTCAAACAGTTTTGGAAACGTTAGAGTGTTTTCTATCCAAATCTATGCATATCCTAGCTTCTGAGTTTGAGTAGGAGGCAGTTTAATATGGGCACGTATTTCATCCGAAAGTGACAATACTGCCCCCTATCCCTAATTAACCTTTGCCTACTCCCTACCGTCACGTTGTACAGAGCCATATTTTCCATTCCACCCTAACGGAAACCATGAGGGTTTCGTTTTTCTCTGAATAGAAACACCATAATATTAATCAAGCCAAATTTCTTAAAATCAATCCCATATACTATGTTATTACAAAAGAGGTTTTATACTCTGTGGTAATGCCACAGCTTATTATCAAATGCTTCTCAGATGCCCTCTGGTGGTCAAACTAGCAATAACTTTCAGTAACAAAAAAAAATGGCTGACAATTTAACGACGTGCCAAATAATTCTGTGGCAGCACGAAAAGGTGTGCCACAGTATGACGTAACTTTTAACTTCTTTGGGATAGGGGGCAGTATTTTCACGGCCGGATAAAAAACGTACCCGATTTAATCTGGTTACTACTCCTGCCCAGAAACTAGAATATGCATATAATTAGTAGATTTGGATAGAAAAAAACTCTAAAGTTTCTAAAACTGTTTGAATGGTGTCTCTGAGTATAACAGAACTCATATGGCAGGCAAAAACCCGAGAAAATTCCAAGCAGGAAGTGGCCTGTCTGAGGATTTGTAGTTCTTCTTTTGATTCTCTATCGAAACTACAGTATCCGTGGGGTTACGTTGCACTTTCTAAGGCTTCCATTGGCTCTCTAAAGCCTTCAGAAAGCGGATTGAGGCGTCTTCTGTCTCTGGGCAAAGTATAGTAGCTCAGTTTCTCAGTGGTCTGCCTGGTGACAAAGAGATTGGATATGCGCGTTCACACGAGCACGCTGTTTTTTTTCCCTCTTTGAATGAATACACTATTGTCCGGTTGGAATATTAATCGCTATTTTACGAGAAAAATACCATAAAAATGTATTTTAAACAGCGTTTGACATGCTTCTAAGTACGGTAATTAAAAATTTTGCATTTTTTTGTCTCGAAATGCGCTCGCGCGTTACCCTTTGGATAGTGACCTGAACGCACGAACAAAACGGAGGTATTTGGACATAACTATGGATTTTTTGGAACAAAAACAACATTTATTGTGAAAGGAGCAGTCCTGGGAGTGCATTCTGATGAAGATCAGCAAAGGTAATACAATATTTCTAATACTAATTCTGAGTTTAGTGTGCCCTGAACTTGGCCGGTGTCAAAATAGCTAGCCGTGATGGCTGAGCTATGTACTCAGAATATTGAAAAATGTGCTTTCGCCGAAAAGCTATTTTAAAATCTGACATAGTGTCACGTCCTGACCAGTAAGGGGTCTATTTGTTATTATAGTTTGGTCAGGACGTGGCAGAGGGTATTTGTTTTCATGGTTTTGTGTATGTGTTGTAACGGTTTTGACTTGAGGTTATCATTTATAGGGGTGCCAGGTAGGTTGTGCCTACCAGAGAAAATATTGGTTTCTCCTTTTAGTTTGGGAGGGAATGAGTCCCATCTGGTCCGTCAAGTCTACACCAATACAAAGGACTCATGTAAAAGTCAGGATGGAAATACACTTTTCATAAACCCTTAAAACATTGGAAAGAACTTCAAAACAACGGTATTCTTTTGTGTGGTTGTATTACTAACAAATGATCACACACACACACACACACACACACACACACACACACACACACACACACACACACACACACACACACACACACACACACATAACAATAATGAGCTTTAAACAGCTCTAGTTCCTCCAGAAATGTCCTGTACCTCGGGCCTAAAGAGTCCAGCCCGGTAAACAAGTTCAGGGAACTCAAGTGACCTTAGTCACGCAATGTTTGTCCGTTCATACAGTGTAGCGTAAACCCAGTGTCAATCATACAATCAAAATAACAAATATTTTACCACACAACTATAAAACGTGTCACATCTTAATAAGTCCTCAACTACAACTAACTACATAAATCATCACAGTATACATCACACCAAAACAAATGAAATACCGTATACATAAGGTTGTAGTCAGTCGGTCAGTCAGACAATCCAATCCACCGACAGATCTCCAGCGGAGAAAGGCCACGAAGAACAACGGAGAGGTGTAGTCCACGGATGCAAAGAGTGGATCCGATCCTGGGTAGATTTGCTATTAGGCTACACAAAGCACACTTTTAAAGCAACACAACAAACGGAAGAGAGACGCTTCAGAACTGAGGGTTGAACACATCCTCATTCATGTTTCCATCACAACCCCACTTTTGCGCAGCTGATGCTGGCTATTTAATTGGGAATTAAAGGGAAATCGCCCTATTGGAAGGAGAAGCACTGAGACGGTTCAGAAACATTCGGGGCCGATACAGTGTTTAGATAGAGGGATATTTTGTGTAGAGTGTTTCTGGGGTTTATTGGTGTAAGTGTCGATGTAGAGGGGGTAGTTGATTTAGGTGGTTCGGGGTGTGTGTGTATTGTAGAGGGGTATTTGATTTATGTGTTCCAGGGTGTTGAGTATGTTCTTGTGTTTGTATTTCTAAGGGGCTGTTCTAGTTTTGTATTTCTGTGTTGGCCTGGTATGACTCTCAATCAGGAACAGCGGTTCATCGTTGTTGCTGATTGAGAGTCATACTTAGGGAGCCTGTTTTCACCTGTCACTTTGTGGGAGGTTATTTCCGTGTTTAGCTTTATGCCTTACAGGACTGTTTATCGTCGTTGTGTTTTTGTATACGTGTTTGTTTTGGTTTCCCTTCTTTGTCCTAATAAAAGAAGATGAGTGTACATATGCCCGCTGCGTTTTGGTCTCAACCCTACGACACCCGTGACACATAGCGATTGCATAAAGGAGTTCTGTATATATAATTCTTAAAATAATTGTTATGTATTTTGTCAACATTTATGATGAGTAATTTAGTAAATTCACCGGAAGTTTTTGATGGGAATGCATGTTCTGAACATCACACGCCAATGTAAAAAGCTGTTTTTGGATATAAATAGGAACTTGATTAAACAAAACATACATGTATTGTATAACATAATGTCCTAGGAGTGTCATCTGATGAAGATCATCAAAGGTTAGTGCTTCATTTAGCTGTGTTTTGGGTATTTGTGACATATATGCTTGCTTGGAAAATGGCTGTGATTTTTGTTGGTCTATGTACTCTCCTAACATAATCTAATGTTTTGCTTTCGCTGTAAAGCCTTTTTGAAATCGGACCATGTGGTTAGATTAACGAGAGTCTTATGGTGTAAAATAGTCGTATGTTTGATAAAAGGAAATTATAGCATTATTGAGGTTTTTGTAATTCGTGCCACGCTGTTCCACTGGCTGTTGAATAGAGTAGGACGGTCACGTCCCACCTAGCCGAGACAGTTTAAGTCAATAAGTCATCATTTTAGTCAAAGTATGATATTTTTGGGCTTGAAGTGACAAGTCCGAACTGCCCATTTCGTGGAAATCCGTGTGAATGCAGTCTTTTCCTATGATATGTGTAACAATTAGTTAACACGACGGGCTACTGTATGTTTAAGCTTAAACTCTATTGGACCAGTTAGGTTCGCTACTGGAGCAGTAGGGAGAAATGAAAACCGTACAACTGAATAACTTAGGAAAAGAATGCCAGCTTGTATTTTGTAAATAAAAAGACTTACAAAAAATGTATCACCTTGAGTAAATATTGCTATGTGAAATTTGTACAATGAGCTCAATATGAATGAAATACATCAATAGTACAATAGACTTAGATATCGGCCATATATCCTGCCTATAGTTTACTAGGGTGCACCCAACTCTATCTTAATCTGAGGATCTCTCAGATTTCAATGTTCAAAGTTCAATAGCAATACAATAAACATGAATCCACAAAAAACTAACCAATTCACAAATACTGACATGAACCACTATGAAATGGAATCAAATGTGAGTGCTTGTGCCCATCAATAAACACTAAAGTGTTTAAGTGTAGCATGTGCTTATAACAATCCTACTGCAAACTATGAGCGGCAGGTAGCCTAGTGGTTAGAGCGTTGTCAGCTGACAAGGTAAATCTGTCTTTCTGCCCCTGAACAAGGCAGTTAGTGACCCCTTAACACGCAAATCCCGTTAGCGGGATCGATTTGACAACAGCCAGTGAAATAGCACAGCGCCAAATTCAAAAAACAAAAATCTCATAATTCAAATTTCTCACACATACAAGTATTATACATCATTTTAAAGATAAGATTGTCATTAATCTAACCACAGTGTCCGATTTCAAAAAGGCTTTACGGCGAAAGCAAAACATTAGATTATGTTAGCACATCACATAAACAAGAAAAGCCAAACATCCATTTTGCAAGTAAGGAGAGGCATCACAAATACAGCTAAAATGAATTACTAACCTTTGACGATCTTCATCAGATGACACTCCCAGGACTCAATGTTAGACAATACATATATGTTTTGTTAGATAAAGTTCATATTTATATCCAAAAACCCCATTTTACATTGGCACGTGATGTTCAGAAAATGTATTGCCACCCAAAACTTCCGGTAAATGAGCACATCAATTTACAAAAATACTCATCATAAACGTTGATAAACTTTACAACAGTTATTGAAAGAATTATAGATATACTACTCCTTAATGCAACCGCTGTGTCAGATTTTCAAATAGCTTTTCGGCGAAAGCACATTTTTCAATATTCTGAGTACAGAGCTCACCATCAAAGCAAGCTATACAGATACCAGCAAAGTTCTGGATTTGTCATGACTCCCACCGAAGGTGGCGCCCCCTCCTGCTCGGGTGGCGTTCGGCGGTCGTCGTCACCGGCCTAGTAGCTGCCACTGATTCCTTTTTGTTTTCCCCCTTTCTGTTATTGTTTGCACCTGTCCGTAGTTGGCTATATTAGCTAGTTGGCCCGCCTGCTCTTTGTGCGGGATTGTTTCCTCTGTGTGTTGCTTGGGTAAGCGCTGTGTGTATTTTGCGCTAGTGCATCGAGTTGCGCTCACTGTATTTTGTCCCCTGTGTTTGGGGCACTTTCATTTTGTGTGCGCTAAGTTCGCATGTTGGGTTGGCAGGTGTTTTGCCTTTCGAGCATTAAAAGCTATAACCCTTCTCGCTGCTTCCTGCGTCTGTTTCCTCCTCCACTACGCCTGAGCCTTACAGGAGTCAACTAAACTCAGAATTAGTATTATAAATATTCATTTACCTTTGCTGATCTTCGTCAGAATGCACTCCCAGGACTCCTACTTCCACAAGAAATGTTCATTTTGTTCGAAATACTCCATATTTATGTCCAAATACCTCCGTTTTGTTCGTGCGTTCAGATCACTATCCAAAGGCATAATGCGCGAGCGTAAATCCAGACACAAAAAGTCAAAATGTTCCATTACCGTTCGTAGAAACATGTCAAACGTTGTTTACAATAAATCCTTAGGGTCTTTTTAACATAAAACGTCGATAATATTCCAACCGGACAATAGCGTATTCACTCAAGAAGAAGAAGAAGGAACAGTGCGTTCGCGGGCTCGCACATAACCAAGTCCTTTGTCCTTAGGCAGTCCACTGATTGTCTGAGCTCCTATTTTCTGCCCAGTAACAGGAGAAGGATAAAACAAGTTTCTAAAGTCTGTTGACAGCCAATGGAAATCCTTAGGAAGTGCAACGTGACCCCACAGACACTGTAGTTTCGATATGGATTCAAAAGAAGAACTACAATTCTCAGATTTCCCACTTCCTGGTTGGATTTTTCTCAGGTTTTTGCCTGCCATATGAGTTCTGCTATACTCACAGACATCATTCAAACAGTTTTAGAAACTTCAGAGTGTAATATGCATATCCTACCTTCTGAGTCTTCTGAGTCTGCATATCCTACCTTCTGAGTCTGAGTAGGAGGCAGTTTAATTTGCCCACGTTTTTCATCTGAACGTGAAAATACTGCCCCCTATCCTTAACAAGTTCCTAGGCCACCATTGAAAATAAGAATTTGTTCTTATTAACTGACTTGCTTAGTTAAATAAAAATAAAATAAAAAAATGTTTAATGATGCAATTGATGTCTTGCAAGAAAAATCCTATCACACAGTAGTATGGCAGTGCAAATTCAGTGTTTTCCAAGGAAAATAAATCTTTGCACGCATATCTTCTTATCAATGTCCTGGGTTCGGGCGGCTCGCCGTCCTTGGTGGAACTGAAGCCATACTCAAAAAAAACTGATCTGTTTTACAAACAGTGATCACACAATATATACACCATGAGTACCTTTTCATATAACCATTAATATCGTGTTTAGCTATAATCTCTTACAGGAATGAGAAAATAAAACTTTGTCAAAATGCTGTACACTGTAACTACAGCACCAGGCTCACGTGGACTGAACAATAGACTAGCCTGGGCAAATAGCACTTACAGGTAATTTCTTATAAAGTAATCTAAAACATAAGTGTAAGTGGATTATGATAGTAGTTAATCACATTTGATACTAGTATGCAAACAAATAGTTCGCCATGCATGATTAGCATGATCACTAACGTTTACTATTTTAATTGATCGATAACTGAGCTAGCCTAAATGTTAACGGCTTGTGCGTATGCTTGGTTAAGTATGAACACGCACAAAATGCTAGCAACAGCGTAGCTAGCCTAATCGCTAGCAGCTCGTTTTCCTTATGGCGTCAATCTTTCCCTCAATCCATTCACAGCACGTTTGTATAGATAATTGAGTGTTAATATCCAGTTCTCTCTTTTTTAGTTCAGTTTTTTACAACTTCTCAATGATTTGAATCTTAGTTTTCCTTCCATGGAATGGCGGTAGCTCTTCGCGTTCCGTTTTAGCTATTTTTTTTGCATGTTGGCGCCAACTGGTGTATCACGTGAGGTTAGGAGAGGGACTAAGCGAATATTGAGTTTTGATTGGCTCAAAATAAACTGCTCGTCATGCAGCTTCTGACAGCTGATTTGTAATAGCTGTCAACTTAAACATATCAATAGCCATATTGTGTAATATGATTGGTTACTGGAATCTCACTAGTAATGATTAGTATTCAACATTAGTTGACCTGCGTTACAATATGACATACCAATTATTTTCAGCCTACGTTTCATTTCAGGGCTGGCTTTTATTTGAATGTTACCACCCACCAGCATGGCATTGTTTATTAATTAGAAAAAGCTGTATATTTATTCCTCTTTGTGACTGAGATGAGCCAAACAGCATTGAGTCCATTTAGCCGCCTGAGCCATGGAGTAAATAAAAATAGTGCAAACTTGTGTTTTTTCTGCAAACTTATGTAGAAAATTATCATAAACCATTGGATAATTTATAAATGTAAACTTATTTTTTAACTAGTCTTTATAAAAAAAAAAGACAATTTTATGAATGGTATAATTGTGTGATGTGATAACATTTTGCAAACCCGCTCCCCTTGTCACCCCAAGATGAATGGTTTTGACTAGTGATGCATCGATATGACATTTTTGGGCTATACCGATAACCAATATAAAAAAAATGTGCGGCCTTTTAAGCATTCTAGTACAGTTAAATAGTTAACACACACATATGGACGCAGCGGTCTAAGGAACTGCATCTCTGTGTAAGAGGTGTCACTACTGTCCCTGGTTCGAATCCAGGCTGTATCACATCCGGCCGTGATTGGGAGTCCCATAGGGTGGCGCACAATTGGCCCGTCATTGTAAATAAGAATTTGTTCTTAACTGACTTGCCTAGTTAAATAAAGGTTACACACACACACACACACACCGCACTGACCAAAAAGTTATTTTGTTGGCATTTACGCATGTCCCCGCTACCAGTAAAACATAATCAAAACCTATTTCTTTCACTTACTTGCTGTGCTGTTTCGTTGTTCATTTGCTCAGTCATTTCATTCTCAACCATAATTTCTATGGAACGCCGTTTGGGTCTTTGCGTGTCAAAAAAGATATACGTCAAATAGCACTATTCGATGTGTCAAATAAGCTTGTTGACCAATCGGGACCAATCGGGACGTCACATAATAATTTAACTTGTTCATAAAAAATGTACGTAGTTATTACACATTGATTACACTATCACTCGTATTTCATTTGTCACAACAATTCATCGATACGTATGCTATGATGCTGGTAAAGTTGTCTCGCGCACCTACAGCAAAGATTTTCTACTATCTATCTATCTAGCTCATGGATGCAAACAATGTTCTTCCCCAAAAACATAGCAAAACAGCATAATCTGTTTCAGTAGCTATAGTTAGCTAGCTAACTATATAGCTAGGTGTCATCTAAAATAATCCTAAATTATAAAACAATTCTTATTTGATTAATGGTGGTCGGACCCATCTATGTGAAGCTAGCCACAGTAAGAATTAGCCATAATAGTGGACTTTGCGGTTAGCCTAGAATTATGCAATAATTGAATAGATCATGCTAAACAAGGTTGGAATGTCATATAAAATCAACAAAAGACAATAATTTGTTCATTTGACAAAAATCTGTTGAAATCACACTGGATGTATTATACTGTTTTGGAGTCTGATAACTCTGAGGAGGACGTTGGGTGCATACTTATTTCACTGTACAGCCTTACCTATGGATTGTGGATCAATTACATGGTGTATCAATCTACTCAGTGACACCCAGAGAACATTATAGTTCTGACTCTTATTGAGGGACTCTGAAACAACTGTGAATTGAGTCACATTTATTGTCAACCTATGTATATTGAACACTATTCCAGAGGAAAAACAATACTGCGTGGATGTTTTGGAGTCTGATAACTCTGAGGAGGACGTTGGGAAAAAATATATTTGGTATTGAGTAGACTGTTACCCCATTTCATTGATCCCCAATCCTTAGGTAAAGCTGTACAGTGTAATATGAATGTCAATACGCACAATAGGCTGACTGGGGAGGTGATTTCACAGAGTAACAGTCCCGCGATAAGAGCTACAACACTAATATTTGCGTAAACTCTTCACAGTTGTGTTCTGTGGGTGTCACCGAGTAGACTGAAACCCCATTTCATTGCCTCACATTGCTTCACAACCTTCACAACCTGTTTAACATTATCTAGTCTAAATATGACATGATTCCACCAATCGTAACCTTCTGCATCACTTTAAAATATGTACTTTTGTTTTGAAGGCAAACCGCAAATTCCACTATTGTGCCTAATCCTTATTGTGGCTAGCTTCACAACACATAACCCGGTTAGGTCGAGCGTCACGAGCCGAATGAAGCTAGCTGGCTGCTTATAACGTTAGCTTTGGACAACAGGGTTAAGTAGCTGGCTAGCTATTTATTTTCATGAACTGAAGTTCAATTTCAATAGGCGAACAACAAGTGGCTACCTAGCTAATACTTACTCACAAGGATTCCTAAATCATTGCTAAGAATAGTGAAAATGACTGAAGTTTCTACTGGTTATTGTTTTCAGGCTGGTTGTATTGGTGCTAGCTAGGTACCAAGCTAAAGCTAGCTAGCTACCCCAGAAATTGCGGTCGAACAAATAATGCTTTATTACCAAAGGGGTATTGTAAACACATGGTTCGTGGCCGGTGTTTGCTTGTTTGCAGACTTTTTTGTACAGCTTTGACAGTGCTACTGCTAGTAGTGGTGGCGCTTGGCTTGCACGTGCAAATTCAGAACACACAACATTCTATAATAGAACTGTGTTATTTGACGTGTCAAATGTATTCTTTCTAACTATTTCTATGGCGGATTCGCAGATGCAATTTATGGAAGATGCCAAAACTTTGGCGATAATAATAGATGGAGAAGTCAAAAATAGAAAACAGAAACCAAAACTCTGCACACTGCTGCTCATGCTCCCAGGTGATTTTATTGTAACACCATTTCAACCCTTAGGTCTTCATCAAGGTTTCCTTTATCCCAGATGGGGGGTGAAAGATGTTATATATAGTACTCAGTGACATCACTTCCTGAAACAGGAGGTAAAGTGTATAACATTAGGTCCATAATATTAACATTCAATTTATCAAAATATAAGATCATACACAAAGTATGTGATAAATATTTACAGTAATATATATATTTACAGTAATATATATATATATATATATATATTTACAGTAATATACACTGCTCAAAAAAATAAAGGGAACACTTAAACAACACAATGTAACTCCAAGTCAATCACACTTCTGTGAAATCAAACTGTCCACTTAGGAAGCAACACTGATTGACAATAAATAACACATGCTGTTGTGCAAATGGAATAGACAACAGGTGGAAATTATAGGCAATTAGCAAGACACCCCCAATAAAGGAGTGGTTCTGCAGGTGGAGACCACAGACCACTTCTCAGTTCCTATGCTTCCTGGCTGATGTTTTGGTCACTTTTGAATGCTGGCGGTGCTTTCACTCTAGTGGTAGCATGAGACGGAGTCTACAACCCACACAAGTGGCTCAGGTAGTGCAGCTCATCCAGGATGGCACATCAATGCGAGCTGTGGCAAGAAGGTTTGCTGTGTCTGTCAGCGTAGTGTCCAGAGCATGGAGGCGCTACCAGGAGACAGGCCAGTACATCAGGAGACGTGGAGGAGGCCGTAGGAGGGCAACAACCCAGCAGCAGGGCCGCTACCTCCGCCTTTGTGCAAGGAGGAGCAGGAGGAGCACTGCCAGAGCCCTGCAAAATGACCTCCAGCAGGCCACAAATGTGCATGTGTCTGCTCAAACGGTGGGGGTTGTGCTTACAGCCCAACACCGTGCAGGACGTTTGGCATTTGCCAGAGAACACCAAGATTGGCAAATTCGCCACTGGCGCCCTGTGCTCTTCACAGATGAAAGCAGGTTCACATTGAGCACGTGACAGACGTGACAGAGTCTGGAGACGCCGTGGAGAATGTTCTGCTGCCTGCAACATCCTCCAGCATGACCGGTTTGGCGGTGGGTCAGTCATGGTGTGGGGTGGCATTTCTTTGGGGGGCCGCACAGCCCTCCATGTGCTCGCCAGAGGTAGCCTGACTGCCATTAGGTACCGAGATGAGATACTCAGACCCCTTGTGAGACCATATGCTGGTGCGGTTGGCCCTGGGTTCCTCCTAATGCAAGACAATGCTAGACCTCATGTGGCTGGAGTGTGTCAGCAGTTCCTGCAAGAGGAAGGCATTGATGCTATGGACTGACCCGCCCGTTCTCCAGACCTGAATCCAATTGAGCACATCTGGGACATCATGTCTCGCTCCATCCACCAACGCCATGTTGCACCACAGACTGTCCAGGAGTTGGCGGATGCTTTAGTCCAGGTCTGGGAGGAGATCCCTCAGGAGACCATCCGCCACCTCATCAGGAGCATTCCCAGGCGTTGTAGGGAGGTCATACAGGCACGTGGAGGCCACACACACTACTGAGCCTCATTTTGACTTGTTTTAAGGACATTACATCAAAGTTGGATCAGCCTGTAGTGTGGCGTTCCACTTTCATTTTGAGTGTGACTCCAAATCCAGACCTCCATGGGTTGATAAATTGGATTTCCATTGATTATTTTTGTGTGATTTTGTTGTCAGCACATTCAACTATGTAAAGAAAAAAGTATTTAATAAGATTATTTCATTCATTCAGATTTAGGATGTGTTATTTTAGTGTTCCCTTTATTTTTTTGAGCAGTGTATATATATATATATATACACTATTGTTGAAAAGTTTGCGGTCACTTAGAAATGTCCTTGTTTCTGAAAGAAAAGCACATTTTTTGTCCATTAAAATAACATCAAATTGATCAGAAATACAGTGTAGACATTGTTAATGTAAATGACTATTGTAGCTGGAAACGTCTGATTTTTTTATGGAATATCTACATAGGCGTACAGAGGCAACCATCACTCCTGTGTTCCAATGGCACATTGTGTTAGCTAATCCAAGTTTATAATTATAAAAGGCTAATTGATCATTAGAAAACCCTTTTGCCATTATGTTAGCACAGCTGAAAACTGTTGTCCTTATTAAAGAAGCAATAAAACTGGCCTTCTTTAGACTCGTTGAGTAACTGGAGCATCCGCATTTGTTGGTTCGATTACAGGCTCAAAATGGCCCGAAACAAATACCTTTCTTCTGATACTCGTCAATCTATTCTTGTTCTGAGAAATGAAGGCTATTCCATGCGAGAAATGGCCCCGGTGCACAACTGAGCAAGAGAACAAGTACATTAGAGTGTCTAGTTTGAGAAACAGATGCCTCACAAGTCCTCAACTGGCAGCTTCATTAAAAAGTACCCGCAAAACACCAGTCTCAATGTCAACAGTGAAGAGGCGACTCTGGGATGCTGGCCTTCTAGGCAGAGTTGCAAAGAAAAAGCCATATCATTTTCCAGTGTCTGTGTTCTTTTGCCCATCTTAATCTTTTTATTTTTTATTGGCCAGTCTGAGATATGGCTTTTTCTTTGGTCCCATGGTGTTTATACTTGCGTACTATTGTTTGTACAGGTGAACGTGGTACCTTTAGGCATTTGGAAATTGCTCCCAAGGATGAACCAGACTTGTGGAGGTCTACAAATTGTTTTCTGAGGTCTTGGCTGATTTCTTTTGATTTTCCCATGATGTAAAGCAAAGCGGCACTGAGATTGAAGGTAGGCCTTGAAATACATCCACAGGTACACCTCCAATTGACTCAAATGATGTCAATTAGCCTTTCAGAAGCTTCTAAAGCCATGACATCAATTTCTGGAATTTTCCAGCTGTTTAAAGGCACAGTCAACTTAGTGTATGTAAACTTCTGACCCACTGGAATTGTGATACAGTGAATTAAAAGTGAAATAATCTGTCTCTTTGTCACGATCGTCAAAAGGAGTGGACCAAAGCACAGCGTGGTAAGTGTTCATCGTATTTTATTTACCTCAGAACACTACAAACAAAAAGGAATAAACAATGAATACGACCGTAATGTCTTGTAGGCTTAACAAGTAACACAAAATAAAGATCCCACAACTACAGGTGGGGGAAAGGCTGCCTAAGTAAGATTCCTAATCAGAGACAACGATAGACAGCTGCCTCTGAATAGGAACCATACTCGGCTCAAAACAAAGAAATAGACATCATAGAATGCCCACCCCACACCCTGACCTAACCACATAGAGAAACAAACCCTCTCTCTCAGGTCAGGGCGTGACACTCTTAACAATTGTTGTAAAAATTACTTGTGTCATGCACAAAGTAGATGTCCTAACCTATTTGCCAAAACTATAGTTTGTTAACAAGAAATGTGTGGAGTGGTTGAAAAACGAGTTTTAATGACTCCAACCTAAGTGTATGTAAACTTCCGACTTCAAATGTATATGGTTCTATGTAGAACCCTTATTGCCTTCCAAAGAATCTTCAAAGAACCCTTTCTTCCAAAAACGGTTCTTAGGATGTTTATAGTTTCTAGGTAAAACCCTTTGACTTACAAAGAACCCTTTTCTTCCAAAAATTGTTCTTCTGATCAAAACGGTTTATGGTAAAACCTTATCCCACTGCAAAGAACCCTTTTGGAACCCTTTTTTCTAAGAGTGTACTTGATCTGTTTTCTTACTTATCTGAAGTATTTGAGAAGTTTTCTTCTTAGAACATGCCCTCGTTATTAACGGCGGCACTGAATGACGAAAGGTGTATAGTGTTCACTGTACATGACTTCACTGTATTTGTGAAAGGAGTGACTGAAAACAAAGTCGCTCTGGAGAGGAAGGTCTGCTAAATGACTAAAATGTCAAATCTAACATGTTCATTTGTAATGTTCATTGTAATCTCTCAGTGGGCAGACTATGTAACAAATATGGTATCTGACGCAATTACCCAAGATTTTATGTTCATTGTAATCATACTGTATTCACCACCACTCGAGTATGACCAAAGAGCTGTAAAGGATTTGTTTGGCATATATTTAAGTAAACAAACTCAATACAGACACAATTCATATTTTATTGAGAAAAAGTTCCAAATCATGTTCAACATTGATTGTACAGAGTTCGAATCACAGGTCTAGGGGGTGCTCGTAACCTCCCTAACAAATTGAACCCCGAATAAGTATGAGAAAATTTGAAGACATGCAGTGTGTATACACTCTATAGCATGTGGCATATTGATTATGGATTACAGTGCCACTAGATCAAGGACACATCTCTTAGTTCATATCGCTGTTGTCCCCAAACCACATTTTCTCAGATGTTCTCAGTCTACCATGAACCTCCAATTGGTCCTCCTCAAAGCAGTAATGACAGACTCAGCAGTAGTGGAGGAGGATGTTTAGGAGGAGGTAGGGCACACAGGCTCTCCCTCAACCATGTACCACACCTCGTTGTGCCTGTTCAGAATCTTCTTTGGGCTGAAGGACACACACAAAATATTAAAGTATGTTTGAAAAAAGTATTTTGGTGGAATATGGTTAGATGTTGGATATGAGTATATTGAAGGATTTGTATCTATGCTCTCACCTGTCATATCCCACACCATAGTGGTAGTCTTTGTTGTAGGTGGCCTGGACTTTGTCTAGCTGCCTTTTCAGCAGCATGGAGTTTACACTGGATGTCAAAGACATCATCCATCCACCATAGCTCCTCACGTACACTTTCATGTCTGGCATCTCAGTAAAGTACACCTGCACGGGGAAATCACAAAGACATCCACATTGTTAACCAGCGGTCTTTAAAAAAACATGACATACTTGACGTGTTCAAATGGTATGTGTTTTTTCAAATACTTAAGCTGCGCTCGATTGAGCTTGCCTGGCTCAATGGCGCCATGGAACAGTCCCAAAAGTGCAAACCCTGCCCACCTGACACTATAAAAGCTATATCTAAGTATTTGAAAGATACTTCTTGAACCCAAGTCTGATAGACAATCATATTATGTTCAACTTAGATTCAGTTTTTCTAAAGTGACAGGTGGGTGAGGTTTTTACTTTTGGGACTATTCCATTGGGCCAGGCAAGCACAATTGAGCTCAGCTTAAGTATTTGAAAAAACCCACTCAATAAAACACACAAATACTACAGACCCCTGGCTACTGATGTGGATGTCATTGTGTCAGGTTTACAGGTTTTTGCCCAGTGTCAGCAATATGGTAATAGCCCTCTGATAGGCTAAGTGGAAGTTTCACCATATTGCTTTTACCAATCAAATCCTCTCAGATCATTTACATAGGGCGTAGGGTCTATTTAGGATTTGGCTTTACCTTGTCATCAGTGGGTTGGGGAGGAGTCATCTGATGGGTAGACGGCAGGAGGAAGCTGAGGGTGAAGACAGACGACCCCCACATCTTCTTCTTCTCTTCAATTTTGACGGTCACCGGAGCTGTCATGTCAATGTTGACGCCTATAGGAAAAATCTGTGTAAGCACTTGTTACCAGGTATACACACACGCATGGAAGCAGATTCATGCACGTGCATCCACACACACACAAATAGATTGACACACACACACACACACCAGCCTTGTTGGATCCGGTGATATAGTTGAAGAGTCTCCTGAAGCCAGTGTAGGTGGCCTTGTCCATGAAGTATGCTTCCTCATCTGTTGACACCCATTTCACTGAGTCATAGTGGCGCACCTGTAACACAGGCATAAACCTTCACTCAAGAGTCCTCTGCTGTAGAGTGTATTTGAGTTGCAGATGTTAGGGATGGGATTAAGATGAGTCTGCGCAAAAAGGGCATAACTGATCTACAACCCTGCAAAACTGATCTACAACATTTTTCAGATTACCGAAACCCAATACGATAACCAAAATGGGGAAAATGATGATCATCATGTTGTTGATTTGATATATTTTAATGCAAATGCTATTGTTTTGTATCTGCTACCCTGATCAACAACTAAACATAAAAAAAATTGGTCACAAAAAAGGTGGTGAAACAAATAAGTTGTAGCCCCAATGTGCCATTAATTTGTGCTGCATAAGACTGACCTCATAATCGTCATTCTTGCACACCAAATCATAGAGCAGACATTCCTTTGACTCTGTGCAGAAGCGAGACTCAGAAGAGTTTCTAAAGGAAACAGTGGAAAACAAATCGATAAAGAACAATAGCACACGATTTAGCATGGATACTGTTCATTCACTATACAAACAGTATTATTCTGAAACGTGTGGTTATGATGTGTGGAAAGTAATAACAGAAGTGTATTATAACTTCCTTACCCAACTCTGGCTTCAGCAGTCAAGATGAGAACCAAGCCAACCAACCCTGCCAAATAAACCCTGAAGTACACACAAACAGTCAGTGTCATCACATTAAAAACCTAAAGTACACGCAAACAGTCAGTGTCATCACTTAGACACACTTTCATACTCTTTCACACTCTTCACATATGGTGCTGCTACTCTGTTGATTATCTATCCCGATTGCCTAGACACTTTTACCCCTACCTACGTGTACATATTACCTCAACAACATTCTACCCCTGCACAATGACTCGGTACTAGTACTCCTTGTATTTAGCCTCGTTCTAGTTATTTTATTGTGTTACCATTTCCTTTTTTATTTTGAAAATTATTCTTAGTTTTTAACTCTGCATTGTTGGGAAAGGGCTCGGAAGTAAGCATTTCACTGTAAAGTCTACTACACATGTTGTATTCTGCGCATGTGACAAATACATTTGATTTGAAAACCTAAAGTACACAAAACAGTGTGTCATCACATGAAAAACCTAAAGTACACACAAACAGGCAGTGACATCATCTTATGAAAAATATATCATACAGACATAACTCCTTAAGATTGCAATATTGTAATACTTTAAAAGACAGAAACTATGTTACTACACATTTCTATTTCTATACAAATCACTCTTCCTTTAATTACTTAACACCATAACAAATCAAACAAACCTAATCAATGCAATGATAACCCATCATTTCTACTTACATTGTGCTGAGTGTGACTTTTAGATCAGCTCAGTTCATATGCATTCACTGGCCTGAGGGAAATGCTTGCAGAGAAACTATTTATACCAACTGAGGGTTATTTGCATCAGTCCCCAAAACACGCCCATTTCACCACAGAATGTACAATGGACTTCACGCGCTTAAGAGAAGAAAAGGTGGTTTATAAATAAGTGTGTGCCAAGTTAGATAACGTGAGACGATTGATCTTGATGCGTCTTTGAAAAGCAAGTATAGGCTTATTGAGAAAGAGGCTGTGACTAGATCCATCACGTGTAGTAGACTATTATATATTTCTGTTTCGTAATTAAAGCCTTTGCTGTTTCGCAATAACAGCCTGGCTGTCACGTTTCGACTAAATAAATAGCACTTGCATGTAATTTGTTCACTGAGCACTGCTGGTTCGACATTACCAATCACTAGATGGAGTAGCCCTGTTTATAACTGGTGCTAACATGGACTCTTTGTCCTGATCTTGTCCACATTCTGATTGTGCCCACATTTTTAGACAGTTGTAGATGATTTAAAGACACATTGTGATCAGATATTTCTTACCACCTCTGGAGGTAATCCACATTTATTCTGATATTAAGTTTATAATGTAGAGTGAAATTAAAATAAAAAAAATTGGTTGCACATTGGGCAAACATTTTCCAATTCATATCAAATCATATTCCCCACCTATAAAAGCAGATAGGAGAGCACTTTTGCACGACCCAAATAGCTCAGCTTTTACCCCCACAAAGAGGAGAGTAGCCTAGAAAACAGAACTCTGGGGTGTATCTCAATAGTCGAAAAGGGCTTAATTTCTAAACATTTTAGCAGACAATCTTTTCCAGAAGGACTTACAGGAGCAATTAGGGTTAAGTGCCTTGATCAAGGGCACATCTACAGATTTTTCTGCCTAGTCGGCTCGGGCATTTAAACCAGCAACCTTTCAGTTACTCGCCCAACGCTACCTCACCTCGTCTCCTCCTCACATGGGCTCACCTGAAGAGACAAAGGATAGGTGGTGAATACAAAATGGCACTCCTCACTTTGAATCTGATTTCAACTGTCCCTGTTCTTTCACATCACTGTAGGAAAGAAGACAAGAAAACAAGAAAAGGAAGCCACTGAATATCAAGATGGATGTAGCCATGGAATTAACCCCTTGCCCTAGATTTAGAAAGTCAAAGTCAGTTCAGTTTAAATGACCTTAAACAAACCTCTGACGTCCCTTGTGATGTCAGCTGGCCACCACCTCAGGGGCTCAATGGGCGACATCCTTCACTTGGTGACTTCAGCCTCAGATGAAGAAAAACTAAAAATAACTCATATGATCCCCTCTCTTATGTCCTTTCTATGTGGAGTAAGTACGAGCTTTAGGTCAAATTCTTAGCCAACACGTGACTTTAGCCTGATTTGATCAGGACCATGAAACTGTATGTTGTGGACATTTCCATGGCATTAATGGAACAAATGTTGTCACACTGGCTGCAGAGCTGATTGTTGTTGGAGTTGTATTTGTTGTTGTTGTTGTTCAAAAACTTTACATTTGTAGATATAATGAGTTTGTGAGAGTGATTGAACAAAACATAAGAGGTGTGTTTGTTTCTCTCTGAGCATGAGACACCCTGTTCCAATACAAAGCACTAGAGTACATTTCAGTTTACACTCTTAGAAAAAAGGGTTCCAAAAGGGTTCTTTGCGGAGGGATAGGGTTCTGCCAATAACTGTTTTTATCTGATGAACCCTTTTAGGAAGACAAAGGTTCTTTGTAAGGCAAAGAGTTCTACCTAGAACCTTTTTCATCCTAAAAAACGTTTTCGGAAGAATGGGTTCTTTGATGATTGTTCCGAAGGCAAGAAGGTGTCATTGCTTAAAGAAAAGAACAAGCACAGAACCCTTCTTAATCTGAATAAACCCTTTCTTTGAAAATAGTGCCTGAGTGTTTACCTCAGCGTTTAAATGTTAACATCAATATACGCCCAATACCCCATAATGACACAGTAAAAAGAGGGTTTAGAAATGTTTGCAAACTTTAAAAAAAAAACTGAAATCACATTTACATAATTATTCAGACCCTTTACTCAGTACCTTGTTGAAGCACCTTTGGCAACAATTACAGCCTCAAGTCTTCTTGGGTGTAATGCTACAAGCTTGGCACACCTGTATTTGGGGGTTTTCTCCCATTCTTCTCTGCAGATCAGCAGCTTTGTCAGGTTGGATGGGGAGTGTCGCTGCACAGCTATTTTCAGGTCTCTCCAGAGATTTCAGAGCAGGTTCAAGTCCGGACTCTGGCTGGGCCACTCAAGGACATTCAGAGACTTGTCCCGAAGCCACTTAAGCATGGTCTTGGCTGTGTGCTTAGGGTCGTTATCCTTTTGGAAGGTGAACTTCATCTCAGTCTGAGGTCCTGAGCACTCTGGAGCAGGTTTTCATTAAGCATCTCTCTGTACTTTGCTCCGTTCATCTTTTCCTCGATCCTGAATAGTCTCCCAGTCCCTGCTGCTGAAAAAGATCCACACAACATGATGCTGCCACCACCATTCTTCACTGTAGGGATGGTGCCAGGTTTCCTCCAGACATGACACTTGGCATTCAGGCCAAAGAGTTCAATCTTGGATTCAGCAGACCAGAGGATCTTGTTTCTCATCATCTGAGGGTCCTTAGGTGGCTTTTAGCAAACTCCAAGCTGGCTGTCATGTGCCTTTTACTGAGGAGTGGCTTCCGTCTGGCCATTCTACCATAAATGCCTGATTGGTGGAGTGCTGCAGAGATGGTTGTACTTCTGAAAGGTTCTCCCATCTCCACAGAGGAACACTGGAGCTCTGTCAGAGTGACCATCAGGTTCTTGGTCACCTCCCTGACCAAGGCCCTTCTCCCCCGATTGCTCAGTTGAGCCTGGCGGACACCTCCATGAAGAGTCTTGGTGGTTCCAAACTTCTTCCACTGTGTTTTGGGGGCCTTCAATGCTGCAGAAATGTCTTCGCACCTTTCCCCAGATCTGTGCCTCAACACAAACATGTTCCAGAGGTCTAAGGACAATTCCTTTGACCTCATGGCTTGGTTTTTGCTCTGACATGCACTGTCAACCGTGGGACCTTATATAGACAGGTGTGTGCCTTTCCAAATAATGTCCAATCAAATTCACCACAGGTGGACTCTAATCAAGTTGTAGAAACATCTGAAGGATAATCAATGGAAGCAGGATGCACCTGAGCTCAATTTCGAGATAGCAAAGGGTCTGAATACTTATTTAAGGTATTATTTAAGGTAACCTGTTTTCACTTTGTCATTATGGGGTATTCTGTGTAGATTGATTAGGGGGGAAAAATTACTTAATCCATTTTAGAATAAAGCTGTAACGTATGAAATATGGAAAAAGTCAAGGGGTCTGAATACTTTCCGAATGCACTGTAGCTCTACAGTAAATCAAGTATATATGACCTGCTTCAAGTGATCACTTTTACTTTCAACATAGCCACTCAAGTTTTTGTCTTATTTCTTGTTTGTTTCACACAAAATATGTAGCATTTTCAAAGTGGTAGGCATGTTGTGTAAATCAAATGATACAAACCCCCCAAAAAATCTATTTTAATTCTAGGTTGTAAGACAACAAAATAGTAAAAATGCCAAAGGAGTGAATACTTTCGCAAGCCCTGTATAAGCATATCTTCTCAGCTACGGTTTCTTTAAACCTAAAATAAATAATGGATTTATTGTGATTGTGTATATTAAATTGATTTGGACTTTTTTTAAATGTAGATGTTCCAAAGGCACGCATCAGCTGCTTGTATGTGGCTTGTATGCAGCTTGTATGCATGGAGATGCTAAACGTGTTTATGGTAATTAACAGTAAATTACCGTGAGACCAGCAGTCTTTTGCATGACAATAACCAGCTGACAAAATCTAATGACTGCCACAGCCCTATTGCAGAGTTCCGTGGCATCCTGTTGTACTCGTAGTGTCCCATATGGGTTGTGAATGCAGTGAACCTTTTGTCATTTTCACACATGAGAATGTTGTAAAACCCAGAAGGAAGGTCCATGGTTTTGAGGAATGCATTGCCCTCTGGAGCTGGCGGACAGTTGGCCTGATGAGGTAGCGGGTGGGCGTCGTTACAGTTTCACTGCATTCAGCCATCTGAAATCCGTGCTTACCTGCAGGCCTCCATCCTTCTTCCACATCATGACCAGTGGTGAAAAATTAAAGCAGGAAGCAACAGTGACTCGGTCTATAAAAAAGTGGTTAGATGAAGCATATGCTAAACTACAGGACTGTTTTGCTATCACAGACTGGAACATGTTCCGGGATTTTTCCGATGGCGTTGAGGAGTACACCACATCAGTCACTGGCTTTATCAATAAGTGCATCGAGGAAGTTGTCCCCACAGTGACTGTACGTACGTACCCCAACCAGAAACCATGGATTACAGGCAACATTTGCACTGAGCTAAAGGGTAGAGCTGTCACTTTCAAGGTGCAGGACTCTAACCCGGAGGCTTACAAGAAATCCTGCTATGCCCTGCGACGAACCATCAAACAGGCAAAGCGTCAATACAGGGCTAAGATTGAATCATACTACATCGGCTCCAACGCTCATCTTATGTGGCAGGGCTTGCAAACTATTATAGACTACAAAGGGAAGCACAGCCGCAAGCTGCCCAGTAACACGAGCTTACCAGACGAGCTACATCACTTCTATGCTCGCTTCGAGGCAAGCAACACTGAGGCATGCATGAGAGCATCAGCTGTTCCAGACGACTGTGTGATCATGCTCTCCGTAGCCGACGTGAGCAAGACCTTTAAACAGGTCAACATACACAAGGCTGCAGGGCCAGACGGATTACCAGGACGTGTGCTCCGGGCATGTGCTGACCAACTGGCAGGTGTATTCACTGACATTTTCAACATGTCCCTGATTGAGTCTGTAATACCAACATGTTTCAAGCAGACCACCATAGTCCCTGTGCCCAAGAACACAAAGGCAACCTGCGTAAATGACTACAGACCCGTAGCACTCACATCCGTAGCCATGAAGTGCTTTGAAAGATTGGTAATGGCTCACATCAACACCGTTATCCCAGAAACCCTAGAGCACTCCAATTTGCATACCGCCCAAACAGATCCACAAATGATGCAATCTCTATTGGACTCTACACTGCCCTTTCCCACCTGGACAAAAGGAACACTTATGTGAGAATGCTATTTATTGACTACAGCTCAGCGTTCAACACCATAGTACCCGCAAAGCTCATCACTAAGCTAAGGATCCTGGGACTAAACACCTCCCTCTGCAACTGGATCCTGGACTTACTGATGGGCCGCCCCCAGGTGGTGAGAGTAGGTAGCAACACATCTGCCACGCTGATCCTCAACACTGCAGCTCCCCAGGGATGCGTGCTCAGTCCCCTCCTGTACTCCCTGTTCACCCACGACTGCATGGCCAGGCACGACTCCAACACCATCATTAAGTTTGTGGACGACACAACAGGAAGTCCAGGATCCAGTTGCAGAGGGAGGTGTTTAGTCCCAGGATCCTTAGCTTAGTGATGAGCTTTGAGGGTACTATGGTGTTGAACGCTCACCGACAACGACGAGACAGCCTATAGGGAGGAGGTCAGAGATTTGGCCGGGTGGTGCCAGAATAACAACCTATCCCTTAACGTAACCAAGACTAAGGAGATTATTGTGGACTACAGGAAAAGGAGAACCGAGCATGCCCCCATTCTCATCGACGGGGCTGTAGTGGAGCAGGTTGAGAGCTTCAAGTTCCTTGGTGTCCACATCAACAACAGACTAGAATGGTCCAAACACACCGAGACAGTCGTGAAGAAGTCATGACAAAGCTTATTCCCCCTCAGGAAACTAAAAGGATTTGGCATGGGTCCTGAGATCCTCAAAAGGTTCTACAGCTGCAACATCGAGAGCATCCTGACTGGTTGCATCACTGCCTGGTATGGCAGTTGCTCGGCCTCTGACCGCAAGGCACTACAGAGGGTAGTGCGTACGACCCAGTACATCCCTGGGGCTAAGCTGCCTGCCATCCAGGACCTCTACACCAGGCGGTGTCAGAGGAAGGCCCTAAAAATTGTCAAAGACCCCAGCCATCCCAGTCATAGACTGTTCTCTCTACTACCGCATGGCAAGCGGTACTGGAGTGCCAAGTCTAGGACAAAAAGGCTTCTCAACAGTTTTAACCCCCAAGCCATAAGACTCCTGAACAGGTAATCAAATGGCTACCCGGACTATTTGCATTGTGTGCCCCTCCAACCCCTCTTTTTACGCTGCTGCTACTCTCTGTTTATCCTATATGCATAGTCACTTTAACTATACATTCATGTACATACTACCTCAATTGGGCCGACCAACCAGTGCTCCCGCACATTGGCTAACCGGGATATCTGCATTGTGTCCCACCCACCATACCCTCTTTTACGCTACTGCTACTCTCTGTTCATCATATATGCATAGTCACTTAAACATATCTACATGTACATACTATCTCAATCAGCCTGACTAACCGGTGTCTTTATGTAGCCTCGCTACTTTTATAGCCTCGCTACTGTATATAGCCTGTCTTTTTACTGTTGTTTTATTTCTTTACCTACCTATTGTTCACCTAATACCTTTTTTGAACCATTTTATTATTTTTATTATTTTTTTTTTATATATAATCTTTTTTTACCCCTTTTTTTCTGCACAATTTCGTGGTATCCAATTGGTAGTAGTTACAGTCTTGTCTCATTGCTGCAACTCCCGTACGGACTCAGGAGAGGCGAAGGTCGAGAGCCATGCATCCTCCGAAACACAACCCAACCTAGCCACACTGCTTCTTGACACAACACACATCCAACCCGGAAGCCAACCGCACCAATGTGTCAGAGGAAACACCTGGCGACCTGGTCAGCGTGCACTGCGCACGGCCTGCCACAGGAGTCGCTAGTGCGCGATGAGACAAGGATATCCCTGCCGGCCAAACCCTCCCTAACACGAACTACGCTGGGCCAATTGTGCGTCGCCCCATGGACCTCCTGGTCGCGGCCGGTTGTGACAGAGTCTGGGCTCGAACCCAGAATCTCTGGTGGCACAGCTAGCACTGCGATGCAGTGCCTTAGACCACTGCACCACCCGGGAGGTTGCACTATTGGTTAGAGCCTGTAAGTTAGCATTTCACTGTAAGGTCTACACCTGTTGTATTCGGCGCACGTGACAAATAAACTTTGATTTGATTTGAAGCATAATCACTGATGGATTTGCAGATTAGCCTCGTCTCTTCCATTTCTGTGAGAACCAGCCTCAACTTCTGGTAGTGGACAGGGTAACTCTTCTGTAGGGCAGGCAGAAGGGCCAATCAACAGTCAGGAGGACCCCTTTGCTTCTCCGTAGTTGAGTGAATGTCTGGAGAAGATGTTGTCATACTCAGTTATCTGCTCCAATAGCTGTCTCTTGGATGGTTGACTGGCTTGACATGCATCTATGTTGAGGTAACTAAGGCTTAAGCTGGAAAGCATTTGCTTAACGTCTGCTTCTGTCATGTTGATCGGAGGAGGCTGCGGCGGACTGGCATCTGCTTTCGAAAAGTTGGCTTGAAGGACGTCGAAGTCTTCAACAGCAAGACACATCTGCTTACTTGCTGTTCCGTTTCTGGATGATTGGCTTTGACTGGGGGTTGGTAGTCTTCATGTGGATCCACCTGTCTCCCCACATCTGTTACGTGGGGTGGAGCAGGTGAACCCAAGTACAGATTCAGATGAGGAGACAGGGATAAGGTAACCAAGGTATTTATTGAAAAGCGGGGGGGAATATGGGGTGCAGGCCAAGGGGAGCTCGGACGGGTAGCAGGGAACCAGGAACTGAGGCAGCGGCCAGGGAAAGGGGAGTACGGGCAGGGTAAGCAGGTCCTGAGCGGAATCCAAGGAAGCAGTAGAGCGGGAGTCCAGGGCTGTGAAGCACGACTGACGAGACGAGGGACTGGAGACAGGGACTAGAGTCAGAGCGGACGGAACTGTAGCGGAGAGCAAAGCAGCGTCAGGCTAGGAAAAACAGGCACCACAGGATAACAAGATCTATGCAGGAACAAATGGCTTGAACTATAGACTGACTGAGCAGAGGCTACTATCTGGCAGCATGGAAGTGGCAGGGCTGAGTATTTGTAGAGGTCTTGATTATGGAACAGGTTGCAGCTGGTGGGGATCTGCTCTGACTCCAGCGCACCTGTCTCCACTCACACAATCAGATACACCCACACAGAGAGAGGGAGAGAGCACAGGGGAAGCGGTGGCAGGTTAGGGAGACACGTGATGAGAAGTAGAGGGCGTGGCAGGGGCAGATGTAACAACATCGGTGTGATGATCCTCCCCACAAGGATGTCTCTTGGCGTAGCTTGAAATGAACATGGTTTGACAATGACTGTGCTGCCTGGAGAGATGGGAACATTGCTAGCTAGCCTTCCCCACATCAGGTGTTCGTGTTTCGGTAGTAGGGTGACTGCCTGTGTCAGCTTGACTGTGACCACCTTGCTTGGCATTTTGCTCCCCCTCAGGTCGTGCAATTCATCATGTCGAGAAACTGCTAATGTTTAGGGGATGGATGATGTTCCCCCTTGGATATGCCTCTCCAGAATTGGTTGTTTTCCTTCATTTGGTGCATTCTATTTATTAGGACATTGAAACCTACAGTATGATGAGTTGGTTAAGCTGGCCTGGTACTGCTAGAGTAGGGACAACCCACTAACTCCATATAGCTGTAGCTTCAGCTCGTACATGCATTTTGGACAGGTCTGCTTCTCCCCACAGCCAACTACAACTATATGTGGTCTGCTTTTCTATTGGTAGGACAACTGCTTCTTAACTTTTGTTCTGCTTTTTCACTAAGAGTGCAAGACATAGAGCCTGAATCGAGCATGCCCTTCAGTTCAGCTTAGTCACTAACTAAAACCTGTGCATAAAGCAACTCACTAAAAGCTTGCAACTCTGCTGACCCCTGAACAAATACACAACAGTCTTCTGGCATTACTGAACATGTGTTTATGTATAGAAGCTACAAGTTTTCTTCCTTGAGGGATTGTGGCCCTACTTCCACACTGCCCCTCTCAAAGTGTGGGTGTCCTCATTTCCCGGCGGCGCCCCCTGGACGTTGTCGGCCTGTCTGACCTGTCTGGGTCTGCATCCCTGACAGACTCTCTTCTAATGGCCTGGAGTAAAACATGAAAGGCAGAGGTTCTCTATTCTGCAGTGCATCAGCGTGGAGTGGTCTGGAGCTCCACAGACTTCACACACTTTTCTATTCCAGTTGTTCTGTATAGTACTGTGGAGTTAGTACTGCTGGTGGTGACATTACAGGAGTGTCACTTGTGTCTTCTGTCCAGCACACGGTCCAGCAGGCTGATTAGAGTCTGCATACAGTGAACATCAGCTGGCTTTGAAGGAGCTGTTGCCTGTATACAGTCGTGGCCAAAAGTTTTGAGAATGACACAAATATTAATTTCCACAAAGTTTGCTGCTTCAGTGTCTTTAGATATTTTTGTCAGATGTTACTATGGAATACTGAAGTTTAATTATAATAATTTCATAAGTGTCAAAGGCTTTTATTGACAATTACATGAAGTTGATGCAAAAAGTCAATATTTGCAGTGTTGACCCTTCTTTTTCAAGACCTCTGCAATCCACCCTGGCATGCTGTCAATTAACTTCTGGGCCACATCCTGACTGATGGCAGCCCATTCTTGCATAATCAATGCTTGGAGTTTGTCAGAATTTGTGGGTTTTTGTTTGTCCACCTGCCACTTGAGGATTGACCACAAGTTCTCAATGGGATTAAGGTCTGGGGAGTTTCCTGGCCATGGACACAAAATATCAATGTTTTGTTCCCCGAGCCACTTAGCTATCACTTTTGCCTTATGGCAAGGTGCTCCATCATGCTGGAAAGGGCATTGTTCGTCACCAAACTGTTCCTGGATGGTTGGGAGAAGTTGCTCTCGAAGGATGTGTTGGTACCATTCTTTATTCATGGCTGTGTTCTTAGGCAAAATTGTGAGTGAGCCCACTCCCTTGGCTGAGAAGCAACCCCACACATGAATGGTCTCAGGATGCTTTACTGTTGGCATGACACAGGACTGATGGTAGCGCTCACCTTGTCTTCTCCGGACAAGATTTTTTCCGGATGCCCCAAACAATCGGAAAGGGGATTCATCAGAGAAAATGACTTTACCCCAGTCCTCAGCAGTCCAATCCCTGTACCTTTTGCAGAATATCAGTCTGTCCCTGATGTTTTTCCTGGAGAGAAGTGGCTTCTTTGCTGCCCTTCTTGACACCAGGCCATCCTCCAAAAGTCTTCGCCTCACTGAGCATGCAGATGCACTCACACCTGCCTGCTGCCATTCCTGAGCAAGCTCTGTACTGGTGGTGCCCCGATCCCGCAGCCGAATCAACTTTAGGAGACGGTCCTGGCACTTGCTGGACTTTCTTGGGCACCCTGAAGCCTTCTTCACAACAATTGAACCGCTCTCCTTGAAGTTCTTGATGATCCAATAAATGGTTGATTTAGGTGCAATCTTACTGGCAGCCTGTGAAGCCCTTTTTGTGTGATGATGGCATGTGTTTCCTTGGAGCTAACCATGGTTGACAGAGGAAGAACAATGATTCCAAGCTCCACCCTCCTTTTGAAGGTTCCAGTCTGTTATTCGAACTCAATCAGCATGACAGAGTGATCTCTAGCCTTGTCCTAGTCAACACTCACACCTGTGTTAACGAGAGAATCACTGACATGATGTCAGCTGGTCCTTTTGTGGCAGGGCTGAAATGCAGTGGAATTGTTTTTTGGGGATTCAGTTCATTTGCATGGCAAAGAGGGACTTTGCAATTAATTGCAATTCATCTGATCACTCTTCATAACATTCTGGAGTATATGCAAATTGCCATCATACAAACTGAGGCAGCAGACTTTGTGAAAATTAATATTTGTGTCATTCTCAAAACTTTTGGCCACGACTGTAGACTGAGTGGGACCCACCTGTGGTGCGTTCGCTGTGTCCACTTCCTCTGACATAGCAGTCTGGGCATGGCTGATTGCGTGCTTCACTGGGTCTGAGAGTCTGACCTGTGTTTGTGCCCTGCTCTTTCTGGCGCCCATCTAGCCGCTCCTGGACCTCTGTGGTTGTCCATTGCTCTGGTGGTTTGAATACGTTTTTCAGTCTTGGATTTCTAATCCTCTAATGTTGTTATTTGATCTGATTTTAATAGCTAGCATTTCAATGGCCATAATGAATAGATATGGTGACAGTGGACACCCTTGTTTAACTCCTCTTGCCAATTCAAAACTCTCTGAGATGTAACCGCTATTTATTATTTACACCTGAGGTTGCTATACATTACTATTACCCATTTTATAAGAGACTCACCGAAATCGATAAAACCCAGTCTTACTTTATCAAAGGCCTGAAGTGGTCAACCAGATCTGAACACAATCAGACCACTTTTCTGCATCTAAACCTGTCTTTTCAACGCAATCTTCGTATTCTGATATTAGAAGTCGCATGTAAGTGTCATGTGTAGACATGACGTATGACTTGGGTGTTTGGAGTCTTTGATCATTTTTTACCAGTAGTATGTAAACCTTTGGTGTCACAGAATGAAAATGTGAGTCTGGTAAAAAACCTGTGGTATTGTGTAGGCTATAGCAATGTTTTATTAGTTAGCTAGGGTTTGAAGTAGGTGTATCTATCTAGCTGTCTTATTTGTATTTGTTCAATGCTTCAATTGATTTCATAAACTATATTGGATATATGCTATAGGTTCGAATCAACCCAAGATGATGAACCCTGCAGATGGGACAAAGTGCATGACAAAGTGGCCCAGAGGAAGCCAGCTGTTCTCAACCCCTATTCTTCCAAGAGCTCACTGAGTTTGAATGAAGGTAAGTACACACAGACACACATACACACACAGGACACGAGCTTGATATGTCCCTTTTCACCTGTCTTTTTACTGAGAGTAACAGTCCTGGTGCTCTCTGTTTCTCATTCTATTCTTTCTGTTTCTATGCTTGGGGTGAGTAGAGCTAACAAAATCCGAACTGAGGAGGATTGTTACGGAGCCCCATGAGGAACACCTGATGCTGCACTGACTTCTCTCTCCTGGATGCTCTCCTGCCCAACTGTCCCGTTGAGTTTCACCACCTTGGAACCCCCTTACCCAACTATTTAACCCGAAACATTGATCTAGGATTGTACCCAATATCAATTTTAACTCCATCTCCCTTTCTCTCTTTGTCACTCTCTCACCCACACACCCCACACACAGGCACACAATATAGTTTTTAAATTTGGGTCGTAATGACGCTCTTATTTGGTTACATATGTGTTAACTGTTACTTCTATTGTCAATTAATTTGTTAATGTTGTTACCAATTTGAATACATTTATTTTATGTACAAATATATGGTTTTTCTTGGAACTGTTAAAATAACTTGGTGTAGTGTTAATTGTAACACTTTTGCAGTGTGTATATGCATCAATAGAGTGAATTTCACACTTTCAAAGGTTAAAATGTTAACATTTCAGTGTTTCTGTAACCCATACAGAGTAGGGGAAAAAACACTGGCTGTGTGAAATTCACAATACACTGGAGTGAACTAATAGGCATTTCACTCTATTCTGGAGAAAATATAAAATGCACTCACTCTACTGTGGTGAAAATCACACAATTTCACTCTACAGTGGAGTAAAAATCAAAATGCACTCGCACATCTGAGCTATCTTTGTTGCAGGTGCATGTTAACAAAAGCTCAAAAGCTCTATTTTTAGCCACTCTATGGGAGTGAAATGTAATGAAATGGTGTATGGTGTAAAGTCTAATTTTCATGTTTCCCAGGGTGCCTTTTCTTTTTGAGTGAATTGTAGAGTGACCACCAACGACTGTATTTGTTAGTGACACAGACATGGTTGTTGAATTCTTTCCTTTAAAAAGCCTGTGGCTTTCACCAAGGGAGCTCCTAGGCTAATGTTATCAACAAAAAAAAAATGTTAAAATTAAAACGATCTGACAAAATACATTACATATATCATAAGGCCTTATTTTGATGGTCTAGTTTTACCCTAACTCAGTGGTGTTAGGAAACTCCTGGTTTACAGGCCATATCAGGCCTGCAAGTCACATTATTCCTGTTTGCAAAGTTATGTGTAATTCCTATTGGAATCCAGACAGAGTTAGGATATCCAACAGTTGGAATTTTTATTCACCCGCAACCTGTATTCAGAACGGAAATTGATTAAGGAGAATACTTAAACTATACTGAAACAAAATGTAAATGCAGCATGTAAAGTATGTTTCATGAGCTGAAATAAAAGATCCCAGACATTTTCTATAGATTTTGTGCACAAATTAGTTTACATCCCTGTTAGTGAGCAGTTCTCCTTTGCCAAGATAATCCATCCACCTGATAGATAGCATATCAAAAAGTTGATTAAACAGCATTATCATTACACAGGTGCACCTTGTACTGGGGACAACAAAAGGCCACTCTAAAATGTGCAGTTTTGTCACAGAACACAATCGGGAAGCTTAAAGCGAGCTCTGCCTCCTCTCCAATTAATAGCCTATAGCCTAAATATTTGTCATACATTTTTTTATGTATTACCTTTTATGTGTGGCATAAACACAACCAGTCACAATGTTTTAATCTGATTAGGCTACTTCAAAAGTATTTTGTAGGTTACCTGCTCACGTTTGTCCAAAATATAATTCTAACATCCTAACTGTGCAGATGATGTAGAAGCGCACAAAGTCAGTATGCTTTGCTTATTTGTTGTGGTGCATTGGCACAGAAACCTGTGGGTGGAAAATTTGTAGCATGTATTTTATATAATTATAAATATAGCATCAAATATGGGGACAAACCGAAGAACCCTACTGTATATGGTTTTACTTAGCACCTTTTTTATGTAAGATTGTACAAGTGTACTGGCCTAACTGGTCTTGAATAACTACCTTGGGCTTAAAGACTCCCTATTGTCTAGCAGGGACAAAGGCATCGCACCAAAGGAAACGTTAAAGCTTTCTAGTACACTATAGAAGGAGTGTATGGAGGTGGTTCACACATCCTCCTCCTATTGCTGCTTTGTTTCCATGTCTTATCACAGGTCACAAGATACCTGCTCTAACCATTCTGGGAGGGAATGTTGGGTGCCATTGTCCCTTTGTTGTTGTTGTTCCAGAATTCCATTCTAAAGAGGAACAATGGAGAAGTGACTACACGCCCAACCAGTACTATACCCAGGCTCCATTCAATATGACAGAACCATGTGTAACGTTTAATCCAACTAAGTTTTGCAATTTCAAATGGTCACACCCATACTGATCAGGCCACACCTTGCCAAACCCACCAAACGGGAGCAAATGTACCCCAAAGGCTGTTTTAGAATGGTGCATGGCCGGTCGTTCAGTACAAACCGTCATGCAACGTAGCAAACGTTGAAACGAACTGAACACACCCCAATGCGATACCATAGGGAACAGGATGGGTGACCTGGTTGAGAAACCGACCGACTATTTATCTATCGCAAACAGGACATTTATTTTGCAGTTGATGTTTCAACACAGAGTCGCTATATCACAATCTATTTGGGTGAATTTGAGATAGGTAAACTCTGAAAATATGTATGACAAAATTCTGTGACAATGTGCTGTGTAAGTGACACAAAGTGAAGTATTTGGATTATGCTGAAACACAAAGCCTGCACAACAACTCCACAAACTGGTTATGTTGTCATGTAATTTAATGTGGATTAGGAGCATCCAGCCTGAAGTCATAGAATGTTTTCAATTCAATCTGTATCGCTGAAGTTTAGCAATATAGCGCGATTGAAATTTAAAGGAAATTTCCGATTGAGCCGACATACGCAACGTTTACCGTGAATGCAGTCTATATGCAGGAATGCAGGAATATTGCCTTTAAAATTTCTATTGCGCTGTAGCGCAGCTCTTCAGTGCTACAGATTAATTCAGGCCCTTAATTCTTAACGATTAAAAGAAAAGAACATTGATTAAAATATCTTAATTCTAATGTTGGGTCACGTAAAGGCCCAACGTAAAGGGCATTATATTTAATAAAAACAAAGTAAAAGCTAGTGTATTTTGTGGAAAAAAAGTAAATTAAAGTGTATTTATCTTTCATGAACTTTGGAGACAGTAATTTGAGCAGAGTTGGTAAGTAGTTTAAAGGATTTGCTTTTTCTTTATTTCTTGCAGGACAATAGAAAGGTAATTGCTACCAGACTCTCACAGTCACACACCTTAATGTGCTGTAACGTCCTCCTCTCACCAAGTTATAAAACACTTACCAGGACTTGTATTTGTGATAATTTTTTCTTATTAATATTCTGGTAACACTTCATTATTTACTTAAGATACACATATTAGCCACTAATTTCTAGTCTGTCAATGTAAATAATCTGTGTGGCCATTTGATGAATTGTTCAGCAGTTTTATGGCTTGGGGATAAAAGCTGTTAAGGAGCCTTTTGGACCTAGAATTGGCACTCTGGTACCGCTTGCCTTGCGGTAGCAGAGAGAACAGTCTATGACTGGAGTCTTAGAAATTTTTGTTGGGCCTTCCACTAACAAAGCCTAGTAAATAGGTCCTGGATGGCAGGATGACATAGGGTAACCCCAGTGATGTACTGGGCTGTACGCACTACTCTCTGTAGCGCCTTACGGTTGGATGCCAAGAAGTTGCCATACCATGCGGGGATGCAACCGGTCAGGATGCTCTCGATGGTGCAGCTCTAGAACTTTTTGAGGATCTGGGAACCCATGCCAAATCTTTTCAGTCTCCTGAGGGGAAAAGGTGTTGTCGTGCCCTCTTCGCGACCTTCTTGGTGTGTTTGGACTCTTTTTCTCTCTCTGTGTGAATGTGTGAGTGTGTGTGTGGCTCCTTCACCATTGGGGGGGTGGGGGGGTTTCTATGGAGGACCAAATTTATACCACTTGACTTATTCCACATTTTGTTGTGTTACAGCCTGAATTCAAAATGGATAAAATATATATTTTTTCAATTATTCTATGACAAAGTGAAAACATGTTTGTAGAAACTTTTGCTAATTTTGTGAATACAGCAATATCTAATTTACAGAAGTATTCTCTCCCCTGAGTTGATACATGTTAAAATCACTGTTGGCAGCAGTTACAGCTATGAGTCTTTCTGGGTAAATTCCTAAGAGCTTTGCTCACCTGGATTGTACAAGATTTGCCCATTATCTTGTCAAAATTCTTCAAGCTCTATCAAATTGGTTGTCGATCATTGTTACACAACCATTTTCAGGTCTTGCCATATATTTTCAAGCAGATTTAAGTAAAAACTGTAAGTTGGGACAGTCACTGTCTTCTTGGTATGCAACTCCAGTGTAGATTTGGCCTTGTTTCTTAGGTTATTGTCCTGCTGAAAGGTGAATTAATCTCCCAGTGTCTGGTGGAAAACAGACTGAACAAGGTTTTTCTCTAGGATTTTGCCTGTGCTTAGCTCCACTCTGTTTTTTTATCCAAAAAACTCCCCAGTCCTTAACGATTACAAGTATACCAAGCCACCACTATGCTTGAAAATATGGAGAGATCAAATGATTGACATAAAGAGCCGTTGTGTTGAACACTGGGCGATGTTTAACACTGTGCGATGTTTAACAGTGAGAATGGCAGAATGGTGAACTTACTAAATGACTGAGAGTTTGACTGTGTGATATTAGGTTGCTTCTTGTGTAAATATTTTCCGTATGGATTTTAATGATTTATATCTCTCTCTGTGTGAGAGCGTAATAACAGTAATGTGTTGTATTCGATTTGCCCCAAACATAACACTTTGTAATCAGGACAAAAAGTAAATTGCTTTGCCACATTTTTTGCAGTATTACTTTACTGCCTGGTTGCAAAAAGGATTCACGTTTTGAAATATTTGTATTCTGTACAGGTTTTCTTATTTTCACTCTGTCAATTAAGTTAGTATTGTGGAGTAATTACAATGTTGTTGATCCATCCTCAGTTTTCTTCTATAACAGCCATTAAACATTGTTACTGTTTTAACCAGTGGCGGCTCCTCTGAGGAGGAAGGGGAGAACCATCCTCAGTGAATTTCATGAAAATAAAAACAGCGTGTAACGATGTGCGCTGAGAGTCAGAAGCAAATTCAAGGAGCGAGTGTTTTAATAAATAAACACAGCATAATACAAAAGAAGAAACAAGAACAACGCACAGACATGACACAGGAACAGAAATAATTACCCCTGGGGAAGGACCCAAAGGGAGTGACATATATAGGGATGGTAATCAGTGATGAAGTCCAGGTGAGTCTGATGATGCGCAGGTGTGCGTAACGATGGAGACAGGTGTGTGCCATAACGAGAAGCCTGGTGACCTAGAGGCCGGAGAGGGAGCACACATGACAGTACCCCCTCCCCGATGCATGACAGTACCCCCTCGCCAGTACCCCCTCGCCGACCAAAATGACGATCCCGGGGATCAGGAGCAGACCGGTCACCTCTACTGAGGTGCAGGAAACCTGTCAGTCCGGCTGAGACGCAGGAGCATGGCGACCTAGAGTGCTGGAGAGAGAGCATACGTGACGGTATCCACTTCTGGCTTATTCGGCTTCAGCCGCAGGACGCCAACCACGATCCCGGGGGACGATCCCGGGGATCAGAAGCGGACCGGTAACCCCTGCTGATGCGCGGGAACCTATCGCCAGCTGGGGCGCGGGGATTTGACAGACCGGCTGAGGCAGGGGAGCCTGGTGATCCGGCTGAGGCATGAGAGCCTGACGAGCCGGTGGAAGCAGTGGAGCCTGACGAGCCGGTGGAAGCAGTGGCCTGACGAGCTAGCTCGTCAGGTGAGGAGTGAGGAGTTGACTCAGAGTCAGAAAGACAATAGCTGAACAGTTTGAACAAATTCATTTCTTCCAAAATTAAGGAGAAGCAAGAGGGAGAGGGAAAGCTAACTGTATTTCGTAGTATATATTTTTTCACTTTCACTTAGTTAGCTAGTGTCAAATGCAGCTAGCTAGTTTAGCCTACTCAAACACCCGGCACAAACAGACAGGGATGCTATGTTAGCTAGCTGGCTATTGCTATTCAACACTGAAACTTTTCCAAGTCAATGTAAGCTTTTAGTTTTATACATTTATTGCCACCGGTGTCTGCCAGTGTAACTGCTAAACTGCTTGCTGTACACTATACTGCATGATTGCAGTGAGTTTACTACTGCATTAGTTCTAGTTGCTATGTTGACTATGACATTAGCTAATATGGTGATAACAATGTAGGCTGTCTGTAGCAGTTAGCGGTCATGATATGAAGAGTTGACTTGGAAAGGTTTTTCAACCTGGTCACAGACAGCTGATGTGTTGTGCACTGAAGTTCACAACCGAAGGGAAAAGGTGAGAGGAGGGGAGCGCGTAGATAGATGCAAGAAGGAATTCCAGTACCAGTCAAAAGTTTGGACACATACTCATTCAAGTGTTTTTCTTTATAATTTGACTATTTTCTACATTGTGGAATAATAGTGAAGACATTAAAACTACTAGATGACACATATGGAGTCATGTAGTAACCATAAAAGTGTTAAACAAATCAACAAAAACATTTTTATTTGAGATTCTTCAACGTAGCCACACTTTGCATTGATGACAGCTTTGCACACTCTTGGCATTCTCTCAACCAGCTTCATGAGTAATGCTTTTCCAACAGTCTTGAAGGAGTTCCCACATATGCTGAGCACTTGTTGGGTGCTTTTCCTTCACTCTGCGGTCCAACTCATCCCTAACCATCTCAATTGAGTTGAGGTCAGGTGATTTGTGGGGGCCAGGTCATCTGATGGAGCAGTCCATCACTCTCCTTCTTGGTCAAATAGCCCTTACACAGTCTGGAGGTGTGATGGGTCATTGTCCATTGTCCTATTGAAAAAAAATTATAGTCCCACTAGGGCTGGGCGGTATACCGTATTTAACTATATACCGGTATTAATGCATGGACCGGTTTGGGTTTTACTTTACCTTCTATAATGGTATTTGAATGTTTGGTTTGTTCAATGTGACACGCCGTGTGTAACGTCCATTTTTATAGTTTACTCCGCTACTTGAGTCTTCCCTCTCCGCTCTCTCTCTCTCTCTCCATGCTGCTTTCCACACAGACCCCTGTCACTCAAGGAGCGCATTTGTTGTTGCTTGACCACGAGACACTTTTGTTCAGTCTTCATGGTCAATGCAGCACATGCAAAAATGTTGATGACAACAATGTTGTTTCCAATTTGATCTTAATATAAATCCACAAGTCTTATATAATTACAATATTAGTTTGTGTTTCTTACATTTGCAAACAGCTAGTTTGTATTTTCTTAGCAAGTTAAGCTAAGTCGTGTTAGACACTAATGCTAATTGCTAGTTAGCTGGCTATTAAAAGTACTGAGTCAGAGCAAACATAGCTAGCTAATACAGCCTGATACAGTGCAGGCCTAAACAAGGAACATCACTTTGGTTCCTACCATGTCACAATAATTCGTCCATGGCATTTTCATTCATTGTCATGTCAAACAACACTGTATTCATAGTGCCCACTATTATTTATATTCTAACTATAGAATTATAATAAACATTCTATTTCCATGATTCCAAAAGTTCACCCAAGTATTTTGATCGAAATCGCAATTGCAACATTTGGTTAAAAATAAGGGCCAGTATTTTTGCCCATATCGTGGCAGTGGGGAAATTATCTCAAATGAGTGCAGGAAATGCAGAAATTGATGGAAATGCAGGAAATTATTTTAGGTTGAAGTTGAATTGAACAATATAAAACAATCCGAATGGAGAAAGAATTGAAATCATTGAAATAATTTAGAATACATGTGTTGCCACCCTAAGGTCATGCACTACTAGAACTTTTATTAATCAAAAACATGAAATACCGTCAAAAATGAGAAAAATACCATGATATTTTGGCCATATCGCCTAGCCCTAATCCCACTAAGTGCAAACCAGATGGGATTGCGTATCGCTGCAGATTTCTGTGGTAAACATGCTGGTTAAGTGTGCCTTGAATTCTAAATAAATCACAGACAGTGTCACCAGCAAATCAACCCCATTCCATCACACCTCCTCCTCCATGCTTCATGGTGGGAACCACACATGCGGAGATCATCCATTCACCTACTCTGCATCTCACAAAGACACTGCGGTTGGAACCAAAAATGGCAAATTTGGACTCATCAGACCAAAGGACAGATTTCCACTGGTCTAATGTCCATTGCTTGTGTTTCTTGGCCCAAGTAAGTCTCCTCTTCTTATTGGTGTCCTTTAGTAGAGGTTTCTTTGCAGGAATTCGACCATGAAGGCCTGATTCACACAGTCTCCTCTGAACAGTTGATGTTGAGGTGTCTGTCCCTTGAACTCTGTGAAGCATTTATTTGGGCTGCAATTTGAGGTGCTGTTAACGCTAATGAACTTATCCTCTGCAGCAGAGGTAACTCTGGGTCTTCCTTTCCTCTGGCGGTCCTCATGAGAGCCAGTTTCATCATAGCGCTTGATGGTTTTTGTGACTGCACTTGAAGAAACCTTCAAAGTTCATGACATTTTCCTGATTGACTGACCTTCATGTCTAAATGTAATGATTGACTGTCATTTCTCTTTGCTTATTTGAGCTGTTCTTGCCATAATATGGACTTGGTCTTTTACCAACTATGGCTTCTGTATATCTTCTGTATACCACCCCTACCTTGTCACACCACAACTGATTGGCTCAAATGCATTAAGATGGAAATAAATTCCCCAAATTAACTTTAAACAAGGCACACCTGTTAATTGAAATGCATTCCAGGTGACTACCTCATGAAGCTGGTTGAGAGAATACCAAGAGTGTGCAAAGCTGTCATCAAGGCAAAGGGTGGCTACTTTGAAGAATCTGAAATATATAATACATTTTTATTTGTTTAAAACTTTTGTGGTTACTACATTATTCCATATGTGTTCATAGTTTTGATGTGTTCACTATTATTCTACAATGTAGAAATTAGTAAAAATAAAGAAAAACCCTTGAATGAGTAGGTGTGTGCAAACTTTTGACTGGTACTGGATATATACAACGAGCTGTTTGTATGTGTCTAGTATGAAAGTGAACTGTGTTTGCGTGTGATCAGGGGTGTATTCATTGTGCAGATTCTGTGGAAAAACGTTGCGTAAACGGAAGCAAGTGGAACGAAACGAGGATAAACATACCTGAATTTGTCCAATAGAAACTCTTGTTTGCAACTGTTGGACTAATGATTACACCCTAGATTAGCTAGATGCAGGCAATAGTGTACAAGGCTGTATTGAACGTGTCACTGTTTGTCACCTTGATTACATTACAGACAAAGGTCATTCTTATTCATGTTTTTATTGCTTTTCAGGTGGAGTGGCATTGCTGACAGGCCAGGGCCCATAGTCACAAATAATCTCAGAGTAGGAGTATCGAGTGCAGCAGGTACTTCAGGATTTTGTTCCAGCTAGGCTCTGAACCAGGGGTGCCTTCATTTTGCTTGAACGGCTACGTTGTGGAACAGTTTGTACTGAACGACACGTTTTCCCAAAACATTCTTGTATGTTCTTGAACAGACTTTGAGATACGTTTGCTCCATTCAGTGGGTGTGCTGGGGTGTGGCTTGAAGCAACGAGTGACAGATTTAAAGGGCAGAGGTGCATTTTGAACTCACAACCCAACCCTTCCCTGTTTTTCAACTGATCGTTCACTACAGCGCCGCTTCTGTTCAATTTAACATTCTATTATGTTTTTATGTACTGAATGCAGTCCTGACCAACTACTAATTGATCCGTTCAGTGGTTGCCTAAATTCAACATACCTAGTCTTCCAGGTCAGTTAAATCACAAACATGAAGTGCCTGCGGCACTCCAGGACCAGGGTTGCCTACCCTTGTCATAGAGACATTAGTCAATACTTATGAACTGAATATTGTATGTGAATTGACATTAACAAAAGGGTTGAATAGTTCAGCAGTGCAGTAATTGCTTAACATGGCTTTGGTGATGAAAGGTACATAATGCATTTGTCATCTCCCTATCAGGCCACTGCATGATGTGACATGGGCCTGGATGGTGACAAACCTTTTTCAAGCTTCCAGACTGAATACTGTGGCCTTCAGTGGTCCCGGAAGCAAGGGCCTTACCTGGGAGTACAGCAGCACTCTCTCTCTGTCTCGCAGGTATTTTGTCAGCATGTATTATTTGTAACTACTCAAATTCATCATAAGGCTATGGACGCAATCACTAGCCATGTTTCCAGTAACTTGTCCAGTGATTTTTTTGTCGACATTTAGAAAGTTTGCATAGAAAATAGATGTGACAATTGCCTGCTGGGGAGAGTTTCCAATTAACTATCTTATGGCGATAAAAACAGCTGGACGTAATGTTGTCACACTTAAAAAATGTATTTTTCGCAAAAATCTTCAGTGCCGAATAAAAAGCTAGTGGTTTCCATTACCCACTTAGGCAAATTGCGATTACGTAATGAACCAAAGTGTCCGTTGCTATGCTGGTTGCTTGGCTCTATTTGACCTCGGAGGAGGATGCTGGCCGTTCTAGTTCTATTTCCCTGCATAAACACTCGCTCAGTCCGCGCAAAATCATTTCCTCAGAATTGCTCTCCAAGGATGGTGCATTTGACGGTGACTACCTGCTGATTCAGAGGACCGAAAAGACTGGAAAGAGAACACTTTCTTTACCATGTATTTGTCTTAGTACATATTGTTCGATATGAATAAATAATTTAAGCTGTTTTTATAGATTGGCGTTGCTAGCTACTGTGCTTATATACCTCAGCCTGCCTAGCCAGCTAGTCAGACAGCTTTATTTAGCTAACGTTAGCTAGCTAGCAAGCAAGCTACTGTAACTGTTCTCCCTCGAGGAGATTTTATTTTATCTTTCCAACCTAGTGAAGTACTATGAAGACACCACTGATTTCGACAAGAGGCGCAATATTCAGAGAAATTCACAATTCACAAGCAGTTAAATTCAATTAGATAAGTGGACGGATTTAGCTATGTACAACCATTTTTCAACAACCATTTCCAATCTAACGTTAGCTATTTGCTAGCTATACATATAGTTCAGTGGAGGCTGCTGAGGGGAGGATGGCTCATAATAATGTCTGGAATGGAGTAAATGGAATGGTATCAAACATGTGGTTGATGCCTTCAATTGACTCCATTCCAGCCATTATTATGAGCCGTCCTTCCCTCAGCAGCCTCCACTGATATAAACTCAGCAAAAAAAAGAAAAGTCCCTTTCTCAGGACCCTGTCTTTCAAAGATAATTCGTAAAAATCCAAATAACTTCACAGATCTTCATTGTAAAGGGTTAACCTTTTTGGGCTAGGGGGCAGTATTCGGAATTTTGGATGACTGATGTGCCCAAAGTAAACAGCCTGTTACTCAGGCCCAGAAGCTAGGATATGCATATAATTGGAAGCATTGGATAGAAAACACTCTGAAGTTTCTAGAACTATTAAAATAATGTCTGTGAGTATAACATAACTGTTATGGCAGGCAAAAACCAGAGGAAATTACATCCAGGAAATATGATTTTTTGATGTGAGTGGTTTTCCATTGAAAGCCTATTGACTATATAGGGGTTTAGCACCCAGATTGCAGTTCCTATGGCTTCCACTAGATGTCAACAGTCTTTAGACATGGTTTCAGGCTTGTTTTTTGAAAAACAACGAAGAATAAGACCTTTTGGTAAGTGGTCAATGGAATCATGCAGTACTGGTTTGCGCGTGTGACTGTGTGCGAGCTCTACGTTCTTTTTCCTTTCTATTGAATACGCTATTGTCTAGTTGAAATATGATCGATTATTTAGATAATTGACAACCTGAGGATTAATTATAAACATCGTTTGACATGTTTTGACGAACTTTACCGGTACTTTCAGGATGTATTCGTCTGCATGTTTGACAGCCTTTGAGCCAGTGGATTACTGAACAAAACGCACCAACAAAACAGAATTTTTGGGATATAAAGGTGACTTTATTTAACAAAACGACCATTTATTGTGTAGCTGGGACCCTTTGGATTGCCAACAGAGGAAGATCTTCAAAGGTAAGTGATTTATTTTATCACTATTTCTGACATTCGTGATGCCTCTGCTTGGTTGGAAAATGTTTGTATGCTTTTGTAAGCGGGGCGCTGTCCTCAGATAATCGCATGGTATACTTTTGCCGTAAAGCATTTTTGAAATCTGTCAAAGCGGCTGGATTAACAAGAAGTTAATCTTTTAACCTCTACGGGCTAGGGGGCAGCATTGAGAATTTTGGAAAAAATGTGTTCCCATTTTTAACTGCCTCCTACACCAACTCAGAAGCTAGAATATGCATATTATTGTTCAGGTTTGGATAGAAAACACTCTGAATTTTCTAAAACTGTTTGAATGGTGTCTGTGAGTATAACAGAACTCCTATGGCAGGCAAAAACCTGACAAGGTTTCAAGCAGGAAGTACCCTGTCTGACAAGGAGTCGTGCGTCTTGCATCTTTTTATTGAAAAGTAAGGATCTTAGCTGTAACGTGACAATTCCCAGGGCTCCAATAGGTTCTCAGAGCCCGGGAAATAACTGAAGGTTTACGAGGGAGCCTCAGGCTGAAACACATTATCACCTTTTGTAAGTGTCGACTCAGAGGACCTTTGAATGAGGCGCGTGCACGAGTCGCTCCTGAGGAGAAATTTTATTCGGCTGTTTAGGCTCAATGCATACTCCCGGTCGGAATATTATCACTTATCTACGAGATAAATGGCATAAAAAATTGGTTTTAAACAGCGGTTGACATGCTTCGAAGTACGGTAATGGAATATTTAGACATTTTTGACACGCCAATGCGCCATGCGCGGGACCGTGAAGAAGCATTCTGATAGTGTCTAGAACTCACGAACAAAACGTCGCTGTTTGGATATAACGATGGATTATTTGGGACCAAACCAACATTTGTTATTGAAGTAGAAGTCCTGGCAGTGTATTCTGATGAAGAACAAGCAAGGTAAGAACATTTTTCTTATAGGAAATGTGATTTTGGTGGAGGCTGACCTGGGTGGGTATCTAAATAGCTAGCCCTGTAATGCCGGGCTATGTACTTAGATTATTGCAAAATGTGCTTCATCCGAAAAGCTATTTTAAAATCGGACATATCGAGTGCATAGAGGAGTAATGTATCTATAATTCTTAAAATAATTGTTATGCTTTTTGTGAACGTTTATCGTGAGTAATTTAGCAAACTGTTAGTAAATTCCCCGGAAGTTTGCGGGGGTTATGCTTTTTCTGAACGTCACATGCTAATGTAAAAAGCTGGTTTTTGATATAAATATGAACTTGATTGAACAGACATGCATGTATTGTATAACACAATGTCCTAGGTGTGTCATCTGATGAAGATCATCAAAGGTTAGTGCTGCATTTAGCTGTGGTTTGGGTTTATGTGACATGATATGCTAGCTTGAAAAATGGGTGTCTGATTTTTTCTGGCTGGGCACTCTGCTGACATAATCTAATGTTTTGCTTTCGTTGTAAAGCCTTTTTGAAATCGGACAGTGGGGTTAGATTAACGAGATTCTTGTCTTTAAATAGCTGTAAAATAGTCATATGTTTGAGAAATTGAAGTAATAGTATTTCTAACGATTCAAAAATCGCGCCACTGGATTTCAGTGGCTGTTACGTAGGTGGGACGATTTCGTCCCACATACCCTAGAGAGGTTAACCGATGTATAACACTTGTATTTTCATGAATGTTTATTATTACTATTTTTGTAATTTGAATTTGGCGCTCTACAATTTCACCGGATGTTGTCGAGTTGGGAAGCTAGCGTTAAAGTTAAACACTGTTTCCCCATGCTTGTTCAATGAACCATAAACAACTAATGAACATGCATCTGTGGAACGGTCATTAAGACACTAACAGCTTACAGACGGTAAGCAATTAAGGTCACAGTTATGAAAACTTAGGACACTAAAGAGGTCTTTCTACTGACTCTGAAAAACACCGAAAGAAAGATGCCCAGGGTCACTGCTCATTTGCGTGAACGTGCCTTAGGCATGCTGCAAGGACGCATGAGGACTGCAGATGTGGCCAGGGCAATAAATTGCAATGTCCGTACTGTGAGACATCTAAGACAGCGCTACAGGGAGACAGGACGGACAGCTGATCATCCTCGCAGTGGCAGACCACGTGTAACAACATCTGCACAGGATCAGTACATCCGAACATCACACCTGCAGGACAGGGACAGGATGGCAACAACAACTGCCCTGGAGTTACACCGGGAACGCACAATCCCTCCATCAGTGCTCAGACTGTCCGCAATAGGCTGAGAGAGGCTGGACTGAGGGCTTGTAGGCCTGTTGTAAGGCAGGTCCTCACCAGACATCACCGGCAACAACGTCGCCTATGGACACAAACCCATCGTCGCTGGACCAGACAGGACTGGCAAAAAGTGCTCTTCTCTAACGAGTCGCGGTTTTGTCTCACCAGGGGTGATGGTCGGATTCGCATTTATCGATGAAGGAATGAGCGTTACACCGAGGCCTGTACTCTGGAGCGGGATCGATTTGGAGGTGGATGGTCCGTCATGGTCTGGGGCGGTGTGTCACAGCATCATCGGACTTAGCTTGTTGTCATTGCAGGCAATCTCAACGCTGTGTGTTTACAGGGAAGACATCCTTCTCCCTCATGTGGTACCCTTCCTGCAGGCTCATCCTGACATGACCCTCCAGCATGACAATGCCACCAGCCATACTGCTCATTCTGTGTGTGATTTCCTGCAAGACAGGAATGGCAGTATTCTGCCATGGCCAGAAAAGTGCCTGGATCTCAATCCCATTGAGCACATCTGGGACCTGTTGGATTGGAGGGGGAGGGCTAGGGCCATTCCTCCCAGAAATGTCCGGGAACTTGCAGGTGTCTTGGTGGAAGAGTGGGGTAACATCTCACAGCAAGAACTGGCAAATCTGGTGCTGTACATGAGGAGGAGATGCACCTCAGTACTTAATGCAGCTGGTGGCCACACCAGATACTGATTGTTACTTTTGATTTTGAACCCCCTTTGTTCAGGGACACATTTTTCCATTTCTGTTAGTCACGCGTCTGTGGAACTTGTTCAGTTTATGTCTGAGTTGTTTGAATCTTGTTATGTTCATATAAATATTTACACATGTTAAGTTTGCTGAAAATAAATGCAGTTCACAGTGAGAGGATGTTTCTTTTTTTGAGTTTAGTTATATGTCTGTTATATTGAGGTGTCTATAAGTTAAACCTGATCAATCAAATGGATAGGTTAAACTAGGTGTCTTCGCTAGACAGACACAGAGAGGGGGAGGAAAAAAGTGAGAAAGAAAGCTAGAGAGGCACCGAGAGGTGGGAAGAGAGTAGAAGACAGACAGAGAGAGAGATGGAGAGAGAGAAACAGAGAGAGAAAGACAGCAGTGCAAATATACTTATCTTCTAACTTGTTAGGCAATCATATCTACCTATGGGGGAAGGATGGCCAGCCACACAGGAGGGTGATTTTTACTAAAGAGGAGAAGGAGGCCGTGCTGACAGAGATAAATGCTGGACATTTTGGAGTGAAGCGCTTGAATGCCAAAATCAACGTACCCTTCTTCTGAATTGTCAAGGAGGTGGATAGCTGGGCAAGTGAAATAACCTTTTGTTTATCATTCACATTCTATTATATCTGAAATTGTTATGAATTCAGTTAATGTCATATCAGAGAGCACACAATGTTTCAATTTGAAACCTTTTGCTTAATCTGTTGGGGATAGGGGGCAGTATTTGCACGGCCGGATAAAAAAACGTACCCGATTTAATCTGGTTACTACTCCTGCCCAGTAACTAGAATATGCATATAATTGTGTGATTTGGATAGAAAACACACTAAAGTTTCTAAAACTGTTTGAATGGTGTCTGTGAGTATAACAGAACTCATTTGGCAGGCCAAAACCTGAGAAGATTCCAAACAGGAAGCGCTCTCTCTGACCATTTCATGGCCTTCTTGATCATCTCTAACCAAAACAGGGGATCTCTGGCATGACGTGACATTTTCTAACGCTCCCATAGGCTCTCAGAAGGCGCCAGAACGATGAATGTTGGCTTTGCAGGCCATGGCTGAAAAACATTAGCGCATTTTGATAGTGGTCGATCAGAGTACAATGAGACTGAGGCGCGTGCACGAGGCGACCCCATGTTTTTATTTTCTCTGTCTTTGAACTAAAACAGGGTTTCCCGGTCGGAATATTATCGCTTTTTTACGAGGCAAATAGCATAAAAATTGATTTTAAACAGCGGTTGACATGCTTCGAAGTACGGTAATGGAATATTTTGAATTTTTTTGTCACGAAACGTGTCGGGCGCGTCACCCTTCTTTACCCATCGGATAGTGTCTTGAACGCACGAACAAAACGCCGCTATTTGGATATAACTATGGATTATTTGGAACCAAAATTTCTTATTGAAGTAGAAGTCCTGGGAGTGCATTCTGACGAAGACAGCAAAGGTAATCAAACTTTTCTAATAGTAAATCGGAGTTTGTTGAGTACCACATTTGGTGGGTGTCAAAATAGCTAACCTGTGATGGCCGGGCTATCCACTCAGAATATTGCAAAATGTGCTTTCACCGAAAAGCTATTTTAAAATCGGACATAGCGAGTGCATAAAGGAGTTCTGTATCTATAATTCTTAAAATAATTGTTATGTTTTTTTGTGAACGTTTATCATGAGTAATTTAATATTCTGAGTACATAGCTCGGCCATCACGGCTAGCTAATTTGACACCCACCAAGTTTGGGACAACCTAAACTCAGAATTACTATTAGAAAATTGGATTACCTTTCCTGTTCTTCGTCAGAATGCACTCCCGGGACTTCTACTTCAACAACAAATGTTGTTTTGGTTCCAAATAATCCATAGTTATATTCAAATAGCTCCGTTTCATTCGTGCGTTCAGGTCACAATCCGAAGGGTGACGCGCTAGCGCATTTCGTGACAAAAATTTCAAAATATTCCATTACCGTACTTAGAAGCATGTCAAACGCTGTTTAAAATCAATTGTTATGCTATTTTTCTCGTAAAATAGTGATAATATTCCAACCGGGCAACATTGTATTCATTCAAAGTCTGAAAGAAAAAAATTGATAAGTCTCGTGAACGCACATCTCAGTCTCAGTCCCCAGGCTGACCACTTACAAACTCTGCTGCTGTACTTTGCCCAGAGACAGCAGACACCCCATTCCACTTTCTGGCGTCTTTAGAGAGCCAATGGAAACCTTAGAAAGTGTCACGTTACAGCACAGATGCTATAATGTCGATAGAGATGCAACAGAAGGACAACAAATTGTCAGACAGGGCACTTCCCGCATGGAATCTTCTGAGGACTACTGAGAAAACCAGCAAACCAGGCTGTTGTCTTGTGAAACAGTGGATGTAAAGAATCTAGCTAGCTAAAGCATTTACTACAAATTGAATGTACAATTGTGTAAGCTTGCCTTGCAATGCAGCTGAAGTAACATAGCTAACTATTTACTTGCGTATTGTGTAGTGGAGGATAAAAATAACTGTATGCCTATGGATGTGTAGCTAACAACTGTATGTAGCCGATCTGTCTATGGACCCTAAAACGTTTGGTATGAATATTAGTTCAGAACCTATCTATGAACCTCAGCTATCATAGTTGTTGTATCAACTTCAAGTCTGAAGGGTATTAATGAAGCCTATGTGTAACCGGTGTGACATGGATAGCTAGTTAGCGGGGTGCGCGCTAGTAGCGTTTCAATCGGTGATGTCACTCGCTCTGAGACCTTGAAGTAGTTGCTCCCTTGCTCTGCAAATGCCACAGCTTTTGTGGAGCGATGGGTAATGATGCTTCGAGCGTGGCTGTTGTTGATGTGTGCAGAGGGTCCCTGTTCGAGCCCAGGTAGGGGCGAGGAGAGGGACGGAAGTGAAACTGTTACATTAATGCTGTTGACCCAGACCACTGGTTGCTGCAGAAAAGGAGGGGGTCAGTCTGAAATGGCTAGATAGTTAGCGTGGTGCACGCTAATAGCATTTCAATCAGGGATGTCACTCGCTCTGAGACCTTGAAGCAGTTGTTCCCCTTGCTCTGCAAGGGCTGTGGCTTTTGTGGAGCGATGGATAACGATGCTTTGAGGGTGGCTGTTGTCTATGTGTGCAGAGGGTCCCTGGTTCGAGCCCAGGTAGGGGTGAGGAGAGGGACGGAAGCTATACTGTTACATATGGATAGAGTAGAATATAATAACTTATTGTGCCAAGGATGCAAGTCCAATATACACATCTACTGTAGTTATTACCACACATGAGATTCCCACATTGTAGCCTGTACATTGAATATATTCACTGATCATGTACTCTTCCTTGGCAAATAAAGGTGCGGTTCAGGTATGAATCTCTGAGACATTCTTTTTCAGTCATAACAAACTCCATTATTTGAATGATGCTGTGTCTGCATGTGTGTATTACAATTATACACTTCAACAGTGTTTACCACTCCTGCTCCTGGGACATCAATGATTACACATTGTAACTATACAATAGACTAGAAACATGATTGATTTGTAATTCATATATATGTAACCAATGTGAAATGGCTAGTTAGCGGGGTGCGCGCTAATAGCGTTTCAATCGGTGACGTCACTCACTCTGAGACCTTGAAGTAATTGTTCCCCTTGCTCTGTGGCTTTTGTGGATCGATGCTTCGTGGGAGGCAGTTGTTGATGTGTGCAGAGAGTCCCTGGTTCGGGGCAAGGAGAGGGACGGAAGCTATACTGTTACATATACAGAAAAAAAACGATGCATATCTAACTCCCTTTAATATGGTATGCTAGGGGTGTTGTGCTGGCACAGACGGCTGACTGGAATAGGGGTTTCTCCTGTCTGATGATCTGTGCTCTCCAGCTATGATACCCAGTGTGATATAATATGTAGCCTGAGTCCATGCTGTTTACAGGTCTTTTTACAGAGTTATTCCTGCTCTTTCCTTAGATGTTTACGGTTTATAGTTAAGGTAGCTAGCTACGACAACCACATATTACAGTCATAGTAAGTGAAACATGTCGTAGATATAAAAGCAGAGAGAGCGACAACCGAAAAAAGGTAAATACCTGTTATCTCCCAATGTAGCCAATTATCAAAGAGACACAACACTGTTTTCTGGAAGACACATCTATGACAAAAAAGGCACAGTGATATTTACATTTACATTTAAGTCATTTAGCAGACGCTCTTATCCAGAGCGACTTACAAATTGAGGGTTTCCCTTTATTGGTATTGCTTTTATCTCTGTGTATCCAAAACATTCCACCAGTCTCTTGCAGTGTATTTTTTCCAGGCACGTAATAAGTGTGTGGTGAAGAGGTGTGTTTATACTCAACAGCAGTGCCATGCACACACACAAACACACGCACACACACTGATTGATTTGTAATCCATTGATTTATACCTACTTGTATTAACCACTAGATGTCACTCTTGAGCCAGCGGATAAAGGATTTCTCCAAATTCTCATTGAACATGATTCGTCCACTGTTGCTGTGAATACTCTACGCTGCAATGGTTGAATTGAAGGGTTGAATTAAAATTCTATTTCAATTCAGCCAACTGCAGGAAAGTCTATTGAAAATCCATCTATTTTCAATGTCCATTGTCTATCCATTCTTGAACTGGAACTTAAGTTCACGTCCTGACTTGACTGGGTTGAGTCCAACCCTGATGGGGTGTTGTCTCCACTCTGACCTGTCCGGTTCCCGTCAATCTAACTGACCTGACCTTTTTGATATCATCAGAAGGGGACAGACACCTGGGATACAGCCTAGGGCAGAGCTTTACACAGGGTGGTAGCTAACACACATACACACACCTTACGGACATGTATCAGAGAGTGTAGGGTCTTTCCTATCTTGAAAATATGTAAATTATGTGTTAATTATGTTCCCATACAGAATAAAACAAGAATGATACCAGTACTCCAGGACTTTGCTCTTTAGTTAAAGAAATCTGTGGAGAAAACATACAACAGGAAGCTGTATTTCAAGTTTTTTATTGTTTGGATCACCCCAATTCCTAAACTCTCATTGGTTAATATTTTATTCAACAGAGATAAACTCTCATTCTGATTGATCACTCAATTACTGAAATTGGTCTCACAACAGGTGCCAGAGACAGTCATTACACAGGAGTTTGTCACAGTCTGCTTTCTTATAACAACTTCTGATCAGCTTTTCTTGAGAAAAGAATGAATACAAAATATATTGATTTAATAAAAAGGAAATCATTTTCTGTTTGTGTGTGTGTATGACGTGTGTGTGTGTGGGGGGGGGGGGGGGGTACTCACCAACGGAAGACATAAGCCCTCACACATACGTACATCCCCATCGACACACCTCTGGACATACAGGTTACACACGTTCCCTTCCTGGACAATGCAACTGTTAACTCTTCAGGACCTGGCACACGGTATCCAATATAATATAATACAACATATACAGTGCATTCGGAAAGTATTCAGGCCCCTTGATTTTTTCCACATTTTGTTACTTTACAGCCTTATTCGGCCATCAGATTTGCCACAAATGTGCCTTATAGGACACATCACTGCACTCTATACTCTTCTGTAAACTGGTCATCTCTGTATACCCGTCGCACTGGTTGTTGCTTATTTTGTTGCTTATTTATTATTATTTATAAAACCCTCTTAAGCCTCACTCCCCCCTATCTGAGATATCTACTGCAGCCCTCATCCTCCACATACAACACCCGTTCTGCCAGTCACATTCTGTTAAAGGTCCCCAAAGGACACACATTCCTGGGTCGCTCGTCTTTTCAGTTCGCTGCAGCTAGTGACTGGAACGAGCTGCTACAAACACTCAAACTGGACAGTTTTATCTCAATCTCTTTGTTCAAAGACTCAATCATGGACACTCTTTTGACAGTTGTGGTTGCTTTGCGTGATGTATTGTTGTCTCTACCTTCTTGCCCTTTGTGCTGTTGTCTGTGCCCAACAATGTTTGTACCCTGTTTTGTGATGCTACAATGTTGTGTTGCTACCATGTTGTCATGTTGTGTTGCTACCATGTTGTGTTGTCATGTGCTACTGCCATGCTATGTTGTCGTCTTAGGTCTCTCTTTATGTAGTGTTGTGTTGTCTCTCTTGTCATGATGTGTGTTTTGTCCTATATTTAAAAAAATATATATATATTTTTTTAATCCCAGCCCCCCCATCCGCAGGAGTACTTTTGCATTTTGGTAGGCCGTCATTGTAAATAAGAATTTGTTCTTAACTGACTTGCCTAGTTAAAGAAATAAAGGTTAAATTATAAAATGTATTAATAACAAAAAAATTCATTGTCAGTCTACACACAACACCCAATAATAAGAAAGTGAAAACAGGTTTTTAGATAATTTTTGCAAATATATTAAAAGAAATAACAGAAATACTATATTTATATAACCATTCAGACCTTTTGCTATGAGACTCGAAATTGAGCTCAGCTGCATCCTGTTTCCATTGATCTTCCTTGAGATGTTTCTACAACTTGATTGGAGTCCACATGAGGTAAATTCAATTGATTGGACATGATTTGGAAAGGCACAAACCTGTCTATATAAGGTTCCACAGTTGACAGTGCATGTCAGAGCAAAAACCAAGCCATGATGTCGAAGGAATTGTCCATAGTGCTATGAGACAGGATTGTGTCGAGGCACAGATCTGGGTAAGGGTACCAAAACACTTCTGCAGCATTGAAGGTTCCTGAGAACACTGTGGTTTCCATCATTCTTCAATGGAAGAAGTTTGGAACAACCAAGACTCTTCCTAGAGCTGGCCACCTGGCCAAACTGAGCAATTGGTGGAGAAGGGCCTTGGTCAGGAGGTGACCATTCTGACAGAGCTCCAAGTTCCTCTGTGGAGAAATTTCCAGAAGGACAACTATCTCTGCAACACTCCACCATTCAGGCCTTTATGGTAGATGGAAGCAACTCCTCAGTAAAAGGCACATGACAGACCGATTGGAGTTTGCCAAAAGACACCTAAAGACTAAATGAAACCATGAGAAACAAGATTCTCTGGTCAAATGAAACCAAGATTAAACTCTTTTGCCTGAATGCCAAGCGTCACGTCTGGAGGAAGCCTGGCACCATCCCTACGGTGAAGCATGGTGGTAGCAGCATCATGCTGTGGGGATGTTTTTCAGAGACAGGGATTGGGAGACTAGTCCGGATCGAGTGAAAGATGAACAGAGCAAAGTACAGAGAGATCCTTGAGGAAAACCTGCTCCAGAGCGCTCAGGACCTCAGACTGGGGTGAAGGTTTACCTCTCCAACAGGACAATGACCCTAAGCACACAGCCAAGACAATGCAGGAGTGGCTTCAGGACAAGTCTCTGAATGTCATTGAGTGGCCCAGCCAGAGCCCGGACTTGAACCTGATCGAACATCTCTGGAGAGACTTGAAAATAGCTGTGCAGCGACTCTCCCCATCCAACCTGTTTGAGCTTGAGAGGATCTGCAGAGAAGAATGGGAGGAACTCCCCAAATACAGGTGTGCCAACCTTGTAGCATCATACCCAAAAAGACTCAAGGCTATAATCAGCTGCCAAAGGTGCTTCAACAAAGGGCTGAGTAAAGGTCTGAATACTTATGTAAATGTGATATTTCAGTAAATGTTATTTTATACATTTGCTAAAACTTTTAAAAACCTGTTTATGCTTTGCCATTATGGGGTATAGTGTGTACATTGATAAAGAAAAAAACAAACAATCCATTTTAGAATAAGGCTGTAATGTAACAAAATGGGGAAAAAGTCATGGGGTCTGAATACTTTCTGATTGTATTCACACCCCTTTTTCCACATTTTGTTTTGTTACGAAGTGGGATTCAAATGGTTTGATTGTCTTTTTTTGTCAACGATCGACACAAAACATTCTGTAATGTCAAAGTGGAAGAAAAATTCTAACATTTTGTGAAACATTTATGGAAAATAAAAGAGTAATATAACTTGACTAGATAAGTGTTCAACCTCTGAGTCAGTACATGTTACAATCACCTTTGGCAGCGATTACAGCTGTGAGTCTTTCTGGGTAAAAATGATAAAAAATTATTCAAGCTCTGTCAAGTTGGTTGCTGATCATTGCTAGACAGCCATTTTCAAGACGACTTGCCATAGATTTTGAAGACAATTTAAGTCAAAACTGTAACTAGGCCACTCAGGAACATTCAATGTCATCTTGGTAAGCAACTTCAGTATATATTTAGCCTTGAGTTTTAGGTTTTTGTCCTGCTGAAAGGTGAATTTATCTCCCAGTGTCTGTTGGAAAGCAGACTGAACCAGGTTTTCCTCTAGGATTTTGCCTGTACTTAGGTCCATTCCATTTCTTTTTAACCCCCCCCCCCCCCAAAAAAAACGAATACTTGCAGATGACAAGCATACCCATAACATGATGCCAACCACCACCATGCTTGAAAACATGAGTGGTACTCAGTAATGTGTTATATTGGATTTTCCCAAACATAACACTTTGTAGTCAGGACATAAAGTTAATTTCTTTGCCACATTTTATGCAGTTTTACTTTAGTGATTTATTGCAAACATGAAGCATGTCTTGGAATATTTTTATTCTGTCCATCTTTTCACTCTGCCAATTAGGTTAGTATTGTGGAGTAACTACAATGTTGTTGACCCATCCTCAATTTTCTCCTATCATAGCCATTAACTGTTTTAATGTCACCATTGGCCTCATGGTGAAATCCCTGAGCGTTTCCCTTCCTCTCCGGCAACTGAGATAGGAAGGACGCCTGTATCTTTGTAGTGACTGTGTGTATTGATACACCATCCAAAATGTTATTAATAACTTCACCTTGCTCAAAGGGATATTCAATGTCTGCTTTTTGGACCCATCTACCAATAGGTGCCTTTCTTTGCAAGGCATTGGAAAACCTCCGTGGTCTTTTTGGTTGAATCTGTGTTTGAAATTCACTGCTTACAGATAATTGTATGTGTGAGGTGCAGAGATGAGGTAGTCATTCAAAAATCACTATTATTGCACACAGAATGAGTTTATGTAACTTATTATGTGACGTGTTAAGCAAACTTTTACTCCTGAAATTATTTAGGCTTTATCATAACAAAGGAGTTGAATAGTTATTGCCTCAAAACACTTCAGCTTGAATATTTCAATTTAACCAGGCAAGTCAGTTAAGGACAAATTCTTATTTAGAGTGACATCCTACAACGGCCAAACCCCGACGATGCTGGGCCAACTGTGCACCACCCTATGTGAACCCAATCATGGCCAGATGTGATATAGCCTGGATTTGAACCAGGTACTATAGTGACACCTCTTGTACTGAGAGGCAGTGCCTTAGACTGCTGCGCCACTCAGGAATACATTATGAAAAACATATATCGACTTTGATATTATGGGGTATTGTGCGTAGGCCAATGACAAAACAAATGTCAATTTAACACATTTTAAATTCAGGCTGTAACACAACAACATGTGGAAAAAGTCAATGAGAGTGAATACTTTCTGAAGGCACTGTACACATTTCAAGTATCACAAAAGCCACTACAAAAGCCACTGTTGATGTAAAAGGGCGAAGGGAAATACGTGAAATTCTGGGATTTGCTTACTAGTTGTTCCCTAAACATATTTTGTTGCTGTGAAATTCAATTAAACTAAAAACAAAATAATACAACATATCAAGGAACAACATAATATCAAGAAAATAAGTTAATATGGTAACACAACCCACTGGTACAGTGGGTCTCAACTGTAACACTGGACTAACTCTCACCAGATTTCAGGACCACGAGGAGAATGAGTGCCACAGAGAATCCCTTCATATTCAACTATCTATAACAAAACAGAAGACAAAGATCTGCTACAGTGGTGCTGTGTTAGACCCATCAGCAAAAAGGAGCACAAAGACCCGTTGATATAAATGAGCATGTTCCTACCGTTTCTCTGCCCTCCTCAGAGTAGCAGCCTGTGTCTTTCTGCCTGCTTAACTACGGTAACTTATCTGACTTCACAAGTTTTCTGGGGCCGTATCAGTTGGGCCTTCACACGCAGGCAGGCATGCATGCCAAAACACAAACACACGTTACAAAATACATAAATTAACCATTGTAATATCTAACTACTCCTCACATTAAATCTGCAGATAAATGTACTGAAGGTAAAAAAACAAACATTAGTTGCCAGTAGTTGATATGTATGTATTATCTTATAAATGCATATAGCACTTGAGTGATATGACAAAAATATATAATAACTTAGTGTATACTTTGGCTTGAAATGGAAAGGGGAAAGTATGGTTGGGTACTTCATGTTAAAAGCTTCACAATTTCAAGTGGTCACATCATACATTTAATGCGTGAGAAATGACTATACTATTTTTTTTTTGCAAATGCCTGAGGCTGAATAAATAACATTGCTCCTGTCCAAATCCTGCTAAATTCATTATTATTGACCCTCAGGTTGGGTCTTTTCTCACAGTGTACTGAGATAAGGTGTTCACACTCAAACTTATCCCAAAACCTCTACTGGAAAATTAATATGTACTGTGAAATGAGACCGTGCATGTTCATGTGTTGGTTTGTGTGTCTGTGCCAGTGTCTGTTCATACTCAGTGTTTGCACATGTTGTTAGTGACCTGCCTGCACCTCAGCACCTCTTAGCATCGAAGAACATTGTGCTTTGGCAATAAAGAGGTGTTCACCAAGGTGAACCTCCTTGGAACCCTGTGGTTTTCGGGGAATGTTTTATTAGTTGATTCCATACCATGAATACTTCATCAAGTGCCATGAATACTTCATTAACCTCTTCTTTTGGGGTTGTCCTCCATTCATCTACAAATGGATTCAGAAACAGCTCTTAGATTCTGACCCAGACAACCGATGCTTCCAACCAATGACCTCATCTGGTCGTTGGTCCTCTCTTATCTCTCTCAGACATCGAGCAATTTAGAGAGGAAGGAGACAGCCTCGGCAGTCCTCAAACTAACACACACCGCAGAGGGCAATGCCACAGTGCATGTACTGTATACTCTGCAGGAAGTTATTAACTGTATAAGATCAAAGCCAGTGGACAGGATAAACATTCCTCCCCCCAGCTCCTCTAGGCAACAAACCAAACAGCTTCCTCCTCCAACTTCCTCTCCAGTCAGTCCCACTACACATATTGTTACCACATGACCAGTCTTGCAGCTGCTGACTAATGTGTGGATCGAACCAGGTTAATGGCCATATGACTCAGGACCAGGGCCCGTATTCATAAAGTGTCTGAAGAGTAGGCGTGCTGATCTAGTATAAGGTCCCTCCTGTCCATGTAATCTAGAAGGTAAAACTGATCCTAGATCAGCATTCCTACTTGGATCATGTCTGGTGCACAATCACAGCAGGACAGATTTGAATCATTTAAAGTGTTTTGTCGATCCACATGATGAAGACTCAAAAGCACACGTCTTTCATGGCAAAGAGATTTTTTTGTTAAAGTGCTAGATACTGTAAAAAATACTTTAAAAATGTGTAAATTGTACAATATAATTCTGAACTTTGGTTAACATTTATTTCTGAAGTGAATTTATCGATTTCAATTCAGACTGACCACATGACTCTGAACTTGCAGTAGAGGGCAGTAGCCACAAGTAGAGCTCTAGTCTACACTGCTGATCAGGACCCTAAGTTGTTATGGAAAGCCTGTAGGAAGTTGGTTTCTGGTGTAGCAGGGAAACCTTGATAGCAGATTACATTCGAAAGGAGGGAGTCCCCGGGCTGAGAGGTGTTGCCAGAGGCCCCGGGCTGAGAGGCGTCGCCGGAGGCCCCGGGCTGAGCGGCGTCGCCGGAGACCCTGGGCTGAGGAGCGTAGCCGGAGGCTCAAGGGCTGAGGAGCGTCGCTGGAGGCCTCCTGCGTGGAGCTGGAACCGGTCTCCCCGGACTGGGGAGACTTACAGGAGAATGGGTGCGCAGAGCAGGCACGGAGCACACTGGGCCGTGGAGGCGCACCGGAGGTCTGGAGCTCAGGGCTGGCACACCCCGTCCTGGCTGGATGGTCACTGTAGCCCGGCACAGGCGGAGTGCTGGCACAGGACGAACTGGGCTGTGATGGAGAATGAGGGCTGCCATGCGTAGAGCAGGCACAAGGTAAGCTGGGCCGAGGAGACGCACTGGAGACCAGATACGTTGTGCCGGCGCACTTCTCCCTGGCTGCCGGCCAACTCTCGCACGGCAACGCTGAGGAGCCCGTACCGACCGCACCAGACTGTGCGTGCCTATGGGCGAGATAGTGCGCATCACCCCGTAATGCATCGCTCGCCCCTCTGCACGCCTGCTCCGTCGTGCCCTCTCCGCCAGTACCTCCCTCCGGAATCTCGCGTCAAGCTCCGTGCTTGACTCCATGACTGGCTCCGGTTTGCTCCATGGCTCTCTCCTGTACGCCCGAGAAGTTAGGTCAGGGCTCCCCCCTGACCTAGCCAAACTCTCCGTATGCCCCCCCCCAAAAAAATTGGGGGCTGCTTCTCAGCCTCCTCTTGCCGTCCCAGCTGTTCCTCCCAGTATCGCCGTTCCGCCCTCGCTGCCTCTATCTCCTCCAGCGGGCAGCAATACTCTCCCGGCTTTGTCCACGGTCCTGCCCCATCTAGTATCTCCTCCCAGGTCCATGACTCCAAATGCCGCCTCCCACGCTGCTTGGTCTTCTTTTGGTGGGTGGTTCTGTCACAGGCGTCGTTTTGAACAGACCAAGGCTCAGCGTGTACAGTGCTCATCTTCATTTATTTTAAGAGAACACTTAAACAAAATAACCTAACGACAAAACAGTTCCGTCAGGTACAATCATTAAACGGAAAATAACTACCCACAACCCCAAAGGAAAAACAGGCTGCCTAAGTATGGCTTCCAATCAGAGACAACGAAAGACACCTGCCTCTGATTGGAAAAATACCCGGCCAAAACATGGAAAACAAAACATAGAAATAAAATACTAGAAAAACCCACATAGAAACAGAAAACCCAAAACACATACAAAACAAACCCACCTGTCACGCCCTGACCGCTCTACTATGGCAAATTACCTCTTACAAGGGTCAGGGCGTGACAACCTCCAACAAGCCGTTGGCTCACTTCCCCCAGAGACAGCTGCTCTTGCTGCTCCAGAACGTCATGGCACTCCTGCTTCTAGTGGCCAGAATGTCTTCTTCATTCATCAGCTTGTCGGTTCCATTGTTCCACTCCAGGGTCTTAGAAGTGAAGCCTACACGGTCCGACTCATCAGTCTGGATCTAACTTTCACTGGCCTGTGAGAGGCGCAGCAGGAGCAGGCCAAGAGTGGGTCTGTGATCCATCTTCTTGTAGTGTGTAACGTAGTGATTTTAGCATGTAAATCTTGGTGTGGTAAACTCCCCAATTTTTTTTAGATGCATGCCAGCAAAGCCAACACAACACAACACTAAACAATACATTAACGGTGACAAACGTTGCCCACAAACTGTTACATGCTGACCACACCACTTGCGTCGCAAAATATATTTACACATACATTTTATTCAATCGCGGGAGTCAAAGAGCATCTGCGTAGCCAGGCGCTAAAATAGAACTCGGTTCTATTTGTGACACTCGACGTGCTGCAAGTCCTGCCTCTCCCATCTCCTCATTAGTTTTTAGGAGCATAAACCAACGTGCCATCTCCTATTTGGTTTTTAGGAGCATAAACCCATGTGGGTGATTGAAAGATGAACTGAGGTCCACACTCCAGTCAGTTGTGGTAAAGCACCTTAATGTTGGTTGCCAACCGCCATATAAAGTCCAAAGAATTAGAAGAAGCTTGAAGATAGAGAGATTACTAGAAACAAACTCGGTTTAACATTACCCTTTTATCTGTGTATTAATTGTCGGAGTAGAGGACCTTGTGCATTTCAGGTAAAATAACAACCCAATGTTTATGTCCCAGGACAAATTAGCTAGCAGCAACAAGCTAGCTAGCTATTGCCATTAATATTTTATACTTTTTGACCTGTCTCCAAATTAATATAGTTGGTTCAGAGTTTGTTTTGATATTTCAACCTGCATGTCCTGATCGCGTCTGGTGAGGGTGGACAAAATCAACATGCGCATGATGGCGCACGCAGACGCACACACACGTCCGATCTGGTCAGCAAGTAAGGGCCCACATAAAGCTGTCCCAACAGCAGTGCTTTCTTTTCAGCAGCATGGAGTGAATCCTACACCTGGCTATCAGCGGAGCCTTGTCTGACAGCGAAACTGTTAATTCAGACTCGTTTACTGCATTTAAAAAAACATAGCTGATATGGCTGACTTGCTTAAACAATTGTGGTTTCTTCTGAACATTGAGATGTACAAACTATGGCAAAAGGGAACAACGAGCGGATAAGAGACAATCCGTAATTTCAATTAAGACATTGAGTCAATATAACTATTTGTTCATCACTTTTGAAATGTACAGTGAAATAATTCAGCATTCTCCCTGTACACCAAGTCAGAACTGTAGGATAAATAAAGGGGACATATAAGCAGACAATGAAATCTCGTACAATATTCGATGATTACATTTCTCTAAAACAGGCTATAGGCTACATGTGCACCACCAAGTCAGAACAGTAGGCTAAGTTATAAGGGTAAAGGGACCAAATTATTAGGGTGAGGCACATGGGCTACTAACAGCGTACTGCACAACATACACTTAGTATTACCTTCTTAGCTACAGTATACATATCTCCCTGGCATATTACATAATTTATGCAGCAGCATACAATACATTTTTGGGCTCACCTTGTTGTGCTGCGCTCACTTGAAGAGGAAGGTGGTGCGGCAGTCATTCTTGTGGGAAAAGTCTGTCATCAAACTTTGTCATGAAAGTTTGACCTTCTCTGGATTTATGGCGCCTTCAAGACAACTGGGAACTGAGAAAAAAACAAGATCGATTCATGACGTCAGTGATCTTCAGGTCGGATCTCTAGAAAGAGGCCCAAGTTCCCGGCTTGGAATTCCTAGTTGAAGGACCGTTCAAGACGTATTTTCCCGGTCAGAACTCGTTTGGTTCAGACATTCCAGTTGTCTTGAACTCACAGAAGTCTGAGATTTCCCAGTTCCGAGTTTCCAGGTGTTTTGAACACAGCAGAAGTCATGCTGGATTGACAGCATGGCCAATGTATTCAACTTTTTTGGCCCATGGCATGTGAATGTTTATCCTTTTAAGCTTGGAAAAGAGACCCTTAAACCCAGACTTGAACCACACACCTTCTCCTCTGAATAGCAGGCTAGTGATTGCTTTGCAATGCTTGCAGTTAGCCACTGATTACTTCCAAACCACTCGTTGTTGAATTTGAGATTTCCAACTTGTTGTGTAATGTTTATGTCCAGTGGCCAATGAGTACTGATATGTTTTATCTATAATTTCTCTTCATATGACAAGGATTGAAAAGGATTTGCCAGTAGATTGTAAACTTGATTCATGATGATGACTGGTTGTCTAGCTTGCTAGCTAAGATTTTTTAAGAATGATGTTGACATGATCAGTCCAATCAAAAATAGGGTAGATATAATGTGATTTGACGTCATTTTATCTGTGGCCCATGACCTTGAGCCTTCTTGGATGGGCACTTCTAATGTAAATCTATGGCAGCACCCTAAATTTGAGCTCTCCCCATAGATTTTGTGGTGACTAGTGTCCCCATGAGTGACAGCACACTGAGCCAAACACAGCACAACTAGAGCTAGGCTGAAACACTTGCATTTTGCAGATGCCTTACTCAATAAAGAAAAACAGTTTTTCATGATGCTTTATTAACGCAATGTTGTTTGCAAACTGATATGTGACATGTATTAATGCCAAAATAACATGCAAAACAGGCAATAAAACAACGTTTGTTTTGCTAAACAGGTGGGGCTCAAAACCGGAGGGGCAGAGTGAGGCCTGAAACATGTGGGGCCTGAATGACTGGTCACCACTGAGTGTGTAGAGCAGTGGCATGTATTCATGGAAGCCAAGGGCAGCCTGGCTTCCCCAAATTTTTTTGAAAAAATATAAATAATATTTCTTACAAAATAATTAACATTTTGTCTCTCTTTGTTTCATACATTCAGCCTCTTGCGAATTGAAGGAAATATATCTCACTGGAAAGCATCCGAGTGAACGAAACAGCACTCTTCTGTCTCAGCATGTGTAGTGTATCTATCTGATGCTTCTGGTAAGAAAGAGTATGACATTGTTGCCACCCATCGCATTCAATGCAAGGGAAGCCAGCGAACATTTGGCCTTCCTTGATAATTTTTTACAAATAATAACCAATCAGCGTTGAGCTAAACTGAGTGAGCTCAGCTGTGAATGGTCCTGGCGCACCAAAAAATAAGTGTCAAGGTGTGAAGGAAAATGTTATGTTTGGGCCTTTCCAATAACAAATTCGACTGGGTTCATGCAAGTGACTGATTGATTGTGCCTGGGAGGAATCCTCTTATCAGTATAAGCAATTTGGCAGTACGCCCATAACATTGTTTTGAGAACAGAAAGGGGTGTCTCAGTTTCAAGGTCTCAGCTTGGAGAGAAGAAAAATCCTTGTGAGGTATTGGTTGGTCACATGCATGAACCAAACGTTAATGATGAATTAATTATGAATAATGAATAAGCTGAATCATGAAAATATAACTTGTCTTTGAAAGCAGTATATAAGAGAACTAACGTGACTGGCAACATGAAAGAGTAGGATGGCATTGGCATTTCTCTACAAGTAGGGTGAGTCAACATGTTTTTTCTACTTGCACGCACACACACACACACCACACACACAGAAATCAGTACTAGAGGTCAACCGATTAATCGGCATTTCAAGTTTTCATAACAATCGGTAATCTGCATTTTTGGATGCTGATTATGGCCGATTACATTGCACTCCACGAGGAGACTGCTGGCAGGCTGACCACCTGTTACGTGACTGCAGCATGGAGTCAAGGTAAGTTGCTAGATAGCATTAAACTTATCTCATAAAAAACAATCAATCTTAACATAATCACTAGTTAACTACACATGGTTGATGATATTACTAGTTTAACTAGCTTGTCCTGCATTGCAAATAATCAGTGGGGTGCCTGTTAATTCATCATCAAATCACAGCCTATCGGCAAACGGGTGATGATTTAACAAGCGCATTTGCGAAAAAAGCACTGTCATTGCACCAATGTACCTAACCATAAACATCAATGCCTTTCAATACACAAGTATATATTTTTAAACCTGCATATTCAGTTAAAAGAAATTCATGTTAGCAGGCGATATTATCTAGGGAAATTGTGTCACTTCTCTTGCATTCTGTGCAAGCAGAGTCAGAGTATATGCAACAGTTTGGGCCGCCTGGCTCGTTGCGAACTGTGTGAAGACAATAATTAATTTGCCAGAATTTTTACATAATTATGACATAACATTGAAGGTTGTGCAATGTAACAGCAATATTTAGACTTATGGATGCCACCCGTTCGATAAAATACAGAACGGTTCCGTATTTCACTGAAAGAATAAACGTTTTGTTTTTGAAGTGATAGTTTACGGATTTGACCATATTAATGACCTAAGGCTCGTATTCATGTGTGTTTATTATATTATAATTAAGTCTATGATTTGATATTTGATAGAGCAGTCTGACTGAGCGTTGGTAGGCAGCGGCAGGCTTGTAAGCATTCATTCAAACAGCACTTTCCTGCTTTGCCAGCAGCTCTTCGCAATGCTTGAAGCACAGCGCTGTTTATGCCTGTCAATTCCCGAGATTAGGCTGGCAATACTATAGTGCCTATAAGAACATCCAGTAGTCATAGGTATATGAAATACAAATGGTATAGAGAGAAATAGTCCTATAATAACTACAACCTAAAACTTCTTAACTGGGAATATTGAAGGCTCATGTTAAAAGGAATCACCAGCTTTCATTATGTTCTCATGTTCTGAGCAAGGAACTTAAACGTTATCTTTTTTACATGGCACATATTGCACTTTTACTTTCTTCTCCAACACTGTGTTTTTGCATTATTTAAACCAAATTGAACACGTTTCATTATTTATTTGAGACTAAATAGATTTTTATGTATTATATTAAGTTAAAATAAAAGTGTTCATTCAGTGTTGTTGTAATTGTCATTATTACAAATATATAAAAATTGGCCGATTAATCCATATAGGCTTTTTTTGGTCCTCCGATAATCGGTATCGGCGCTGACAAATCATAATCGGTCAACCTCTAATCAGTACCATGGACAGCAACACCATATTTAGCTTACGTCGACTGCAGTAAATAGTTTTTGGTATCTTTTCGTTGTCACTGTATTATGATTATAAGTGATATGATAAGCATAAGTGATTAGATGATGTTAAAATGTTGAAGTTGAAATGGTGCTGGAATAGTGGAAGCAGCTGCTGTTTTCATTGTGACTTGCAGTAACTCTCTGTGGTTCTAAATCAATAGTTGTTTAGTAGTCCAAAAACTTGTCGGAAACATTAGCTTGCTTGACCATGTTGTACTAGTGTCAGAGTCTAGGTGATGTGGGTAAGGCGGAGTCAGGCGCAGGACACAGAGATGAGTACTAATAGTAACTTTACTCAAAATCAATCTTCCAACAAGGAGAACGAAAATCCAGAATCACATAAACGAGACAATAGACAACAATAAACATGCACAAAACCATGATGGCTCCAGAGGGTTAAATAGGGAAATAATTCAAACATAATGGGAACCAGGTGTGAACAATACAGACAAAACCAATGGAAAAAGAAATGTAGATCGGTGGAGGCTAGAAAGCCAGGGGCGTCGACCGCCGAACGCCGCCCGAACAAGGAGAGGCACCAACTTCGGCGGAAGTCGTGACAACTAGGTCATGTAATGGTTTGTTAAATGCAATATGTTTTGTGGACCACACTGAAACAATGTTGCTCCCCGGTTTTGTAATTAAACCACTGTGTGGTTGCGTTTATTCTGCCAATTTATTCAGATATAGGCATATATCACGGTGTCAAAGCATATGAACTAAGAGGTTATAGAGCAAACAATGCAATTATCACAACACAGGTTTTAATATGGCTTTTTCTCTCAATTGGCTTCCGCACCGCTACTGGTGTGGAGTTACTCTGGATGGATGGGTTCTTGGTTTTAGCTGTGCAGGTTCCTTAGATGGCTCCCCTGCCAAAGATTGATGCCAGTGTCCAGTCATAGCTGAGTTTATATGCAGCTCTCTCATAGACATGACTGTGGAGGATTAAGGGTTGGTGTTAATGCTAACTATGAGATGTCTACCATATGATTACAGTATTTACCATCTGTCACTTAAAACACTCCAGATTAGATGGTTCAGTGTGCACAAGTGCATGTGATTGAGTGTTGGGGGGTGGGGGGGGTGAGGTGAGAGAGGTATGGAATCTCTGTTTCATCCTACCAGCACTCACAGTCTCACGTCAGAATTAAATGTTCATCCGTGTTTCTCAAACGTCAAATTTCAAACTTGTTCCGAATGTTTCATGTAAAGTTCAGGCATTAACTCAGAATTTTTAAGGTTAGGATTAAGTTCAGGCATTAACTACTAATTCTTAAGGTTGGTCATTAACTCCGAATGGTTCAGGCTCAAAACAAAAATAACTTTCTATCACTGCATTCAAAGTTGCAACCTTTGGAATCAGAGGCAGATGCTTACGTCTATCCCCTTCCACAATGGACTAGCAAAACTGAAACCTACTTGAAGGTAAAAGCACTAACTTTTACCCACTAGTGGCCAGTTTCGAAGATGTCTCCCGATGTCCTCAGACACGGATTGATGTCGAATACTGACTGGCTGGTTTCATCAACTATTAATCCACACACACACACACATGGCACGCACATACACACTGCGTTTAGCTGAATGGTGGGTAATTGTTGAGGGGTGGAAATAAATTAGGACTTGTTTCCCCTTCCACTGGCCGTGTGTCCTCCCGGTGGCGTCCTCCCCTCGGGGCATCATTTCAGCCAGCCGGCCCAAGGTTCAGCCTGGCCTGGGATAGCATAGCCAAGCAGGACATCCAGAGCACATGTTGGAGCAATCAGTCCCTATAATTCGGAGCCTCCCAAGCGGGGACCTAGCCAGGCAAAATGCACAGGGCATGTATGTGTCACAGCCTCCCAGAGGACAGTAGAAGTATGTCTCTAAAGGTTGTGCCTGCCCTGCCGTGTCTCCCTCTCAGTACAGACCTGGCTGCTGCAGGGGCATGCTACCCACAAGCTGACCCCCAAACAGTGCAGATAGGGATCATGGCCCCAAGTAAGTCCATGTGTGTGTTTGTGTGTGTGTGGGTGTGTGTGTGCATGTGCGGGAAGGTTTATCTTGACATTACCACCCTGTTACAGCCAAACTCAGACCACACCAATGTATAAAAGGTCCTATCATTTACAGACCTCACAAGATGTTTGGGAATAACAGACCAAGACCAAGATAGAGTTTACATCTACCTTCCAAACAATCAGCCTACATACAGTCCAAACTGAAGCCAAGGCTTGTAATTTGAGTGAATAGTATAATTAAATGTAGTCTAACGTTCACTGTATCGTCTCTCTTTCTCTCTCTGTCTCTGTCTCTCTTTCTCTGTCTCATTTTGTCTCTCTCTATCCCCCCTCTCTCTTTCTGTCTCTCTGTCTCTCTCTTTATCTCTCTAACCGTCTCTCTCTCTTTTGGCAGTTCTGACTGTAACCTAACGTATGGAACCTCTGATGGAAAAAACAGAGCTGTTCCTAAATGTGTCGGTCAGTGGATGAGCCTCCCCAGCCACAGACCAGACCGGCAACACACCAACCAACCAGCCCCGCACGCACGCGCATGCACACACACACGAGCACACACACATGTGTGCATACGCACACACACACCAACCAGCCCAACAGTATACCGCTTACTGCGCTTATCTGACTGGACCACATGTGGGCGCCAGCTAGGGCCATCTCTCCGGCCATCATTAAAAAGCATTTCATCTGATAGGGGCTTGGCAAACTGTCGAAGGTTGGAACATTGGTGGACTGACAGGGCCGAGGGGATGAAAGATTGTGCCGAGCGTTGCCAGGTTGTGCATATAGGATAAGGGGTTCCCGTGGAGAGCGTTGCCAGGTGTGAAGTGAACTAGGCCTTTGTGTTGTTGATGTTGGGCCCCTGGCTAAAGCTGGACAGCTGTTCTGGTCCTATTAGTAGTGCTACTCCGGATCTGGAGCTGGCACTCAATCCAGTCCAGCTGTGGGAGGGAGGGAGTCATTGTCATTGTGACCCTTGTAAATCTTGTGTTTAGAACTGACTCTCTGGACAGGACAGGAAGTCAGTTAAGAGGCATTGTTTGAAGAAGGCCTTTCTGATCCAAGGTGTCATTGCATTTTCTCTCTAACATCTTTCAACTGCGTATTATTGTGTACTATGATATAGCTTTCTTATGAAACTCTGACATTGTTCATCACTTCTCTGTTCTCTCCCATATAATTCAGTCTGTGGGCCTTGTCTCGCTGCTACCACAGAGCTGTGTATGTGCAGTGAAGCTGCAGGTGGACACCTGAGGGTACACTAATTTGAGGGGCTGAGTCATTACATTTTTTGTCATTTACATTAACTCTCCCGTGTGTGTGTGTGTGTGTGTGTGTGTGTGTGTGTGTGTGTGTGTGTGTGTGTGTGTGTGTGTGTGTGTGTGTGTGTGTGTGTGTGTGTGTGTGTGTGTGTGTGTGTGTGTGTGTATTTATATGTTTGTTAGCAAGTGTGCCCCATTTGGAGAGGGGGGAACTAAGGAAAGGCTCCCTGTCACAGTTCAAGGATGAGTCCCCCCACCCCTCCTTATTGCTTTTTACTGGGCCACGGTCAAGATGGCCGGCATACTTTGTGAGCTGTGGCCAGGGGTCAGAGGTCAGCACTTCCAAATTACTGTTTATTTTTAATCTAAACAAGGGCGCTATTTAAGGCATCGTGAAGAGGCCGCCCGCTAATTATGGTAGCGATGGTGAGCCTGCCTGCCTGCCACCCCCAGCTCAGCTCAATTGCAGCCATATGCTGCCAAACTAGGGGGTCTAGCTGCCCTGTGCCTCCTGCCACCTCTGCTGCTGTATCACTGTCTGGGTGGGTGGGTGGGTGGGTGGGTGGGTGGAGGTGGGGGGTGGGTCTGTGTATGTGTGTGTGTGGGGGGGTGTCTTTGGCTCTTCATGTGGTGTAAGTAAAGGATAGCCTTGGTTTTGGTATGTATGTATACATGTCCACATATCCATCTACCTTTAACCCTATTCCCAGATCAAATATTTTGGTATGTTGTTTAGCCACACCTTGAATAGCTGGTTACCCACTAATTAAGGTAGGTAACCAATATAAGTGTATCAACATCCCTGGAAAACACACAAATGCTCGCAAGCATGCACAGAAACACACACACTAACAGTCCTTAGAGGGACAGACCTGGAAAATCCCTAGAACACACACTGACAGCACACACAAATGCTTGCAAGCATGCACAGAAACACACACACACTAACAGTCCTTAGAGGGACAGACGTGGAAAATCCCTAGAACACACACTGACAACAGTCCCGCCTTCCCTAGAGTAAATTTTCTGTGACTCATCTCATGATCAGTACAGTTCTGTGATGTCCACTTCAACAACACATTTTACGATTTCTATTCCTTTCTCGTTTCAGATATTTGGTCCTCATAGCATTTCACAACCACACCGTCTTATAATCACAACCAGTATCTTTGGAATCCAACCTGAATCAGTAGCCATGTTTTAACGCACCTTCAGTGAAGCATTACGAGACCATAAACATGTCATTGTATCTCAATAAAAATTGCACTTTGGGCATGCTGCTGGCTCTTTACTGCAAACCAGGGGAACCAGTTACCAGACCTGCACTGTAAAGGGGTTACTGTGAATTTGACAGTAGTTTACAGGCAGCTCGGTGGCAAGTAAAATTATGTATTTGATATACATTACACCTACTATAATATAAACACAGTATCAAATTAGTATATTAATGAGGCCATAACAAAGGCTTCCAAACTGGCAGCAACTACAGGGTAAAACAGACCAAAAAGACATGGCAAAATGCTCAACCTTTAAACAGTAAGACTTGCTGCCACTCCAATCTGCCCCCTGCACAAATTGATGAGACACTATTACCACATACAAGTTAAATTGGTACAGCATTCTCACTCATGGGAGCAACAAATATATCAGTTTACAAGGCACGCCTCAAAATATGTTAAAGAGCCAGTGTCCACTAGTGTTCAGAAGGTTTTTGGTGCTCCAAAGATAAGGTACGGTACTGTATTCTGTGGGGTGGAATTACAGTATTATTTGCTCCGCCCACAACATTTTCCCATAATGCATCAGACTTTACAGTATGCTGCAGTAAAAAGTATTTTAACGTTGATAACACCCCAAATTACCTTATAATTTACCATTTTCCATTACAGTGGGAGTTAAAATGCTATTTGAAATCATTTCTAATACTTTAGCTAGGCTTGACTGAGCTTGCTTGGCACAATATAACTAATAGAATGGTCGCAAAAGTGCAAACCACACCCATCTGGAAGTACAAATGCAAAAAAATATTTGAAAGATTTAAAATAGTATTTGAACCCAGGTCTGCTCCCACCTCTTTTACTTAGGCACTTTGCCACACGCTTCAGTGAATTTGTTCTTTCCATCGCTGTTAAAATGTATTTTACAGGAATATTCCTTTCATTTAGAAGAACTCAGTTCGCGCTGATGTTAAGTGGTACTGAGTGAGGACTTTGGTGGAACTGTTGACAAGTTAGCTCAATACTATTTTGTTGTCAGAATATTTTTTTTCCTTTGGCTGTGTGTGTATGCGTGTGTGTGTGCGTGTGCATGTGTGTGTGTGTAACGAACAGGCCTGGTTCGGGCTCCACGCTCCCTTGCCCACTGATCCCTATCAGCGAAATGGACGGCTGGCGCTTAGTAGCTGGGCTTCCGTGGCAATTACCAGATCCCAGGAGAGGCTCCAAACCTGGCTCACAAACAAGTCACAGCCTATGTGTTGCACTGAATAAAAACCCAAACACCCATGTAGGCTAGAAAATTTCGCCCACGAAAAACAGAAAATTGGACTAGCAATAATCCCCCACGCAGTGCTGCGTGAGGTATTTGGTTTCCCTCTGAAATATGTGCTCATCTGACGACTGAAACAGGATACGCTCAGGGTTAAGCCACTGAGATGGCAACCCATGTCAGAGAAATAGTGATTTTTTTTTTCTTCCTAGCCAAATGATTGGGTTATTTTGGTTTGATCCCCCAGTCTAAGAATGTTCAATCCATTTCAGGCTAGAACTAGAGTACAGGCAGCTGTTGCATGAAGAAAAGTAAAAAGTTAACATGTTTTGTGCACCTTGAAAGTCCAAGGAGAAGGAGAAAGAGAAGGAAAGAGAGAAAGAAAGAAAGAAATGGACAAGATCAGTCCCGTATTGGTTTAGCTGCACATAGTGGATAACAGCATAAATCACTGTTGATTAATTGCTTGTAGCAGTGTGGTGTGTATGTATTTTTTTACTTTAATCTGAGAAAGGTCAAGGATAAGATAAAAGCATCTGGTAACACTTCACAATAATTGCTGTGAAACCCTGAAGATCGGAGAAGAAATTCCAATGTTTTTTTTCCCTTTTTCTTTTCTGTTTTCCTTCCTTGTTTATTTTATCCCCATTGGTATGTACATTATCAGATTGTCAAGTTTTACTTCACAATTGGTGGCTCGAATGTACAGACGTGTTGAACAACACACAACTATACGCTTCATGAGGTATTGACTGCACCTAGAAGCTGGATAACCATCCGTTTCTGGCAAATGAGTGATGACAGAATCAGACTTGAATTCTAAACACACATTCATGTAACAGGGAATAGCCTTCATTTCTCAGAACAAGAATAGACTGACGAGTTTCAGAAGAAAGTTCTTTGTTTCTGGCCATTTTGAGCCTGTAATCGAACCCACAAATGCTGACACTCCAGATACTGGAGAAAGAAGTCCAGTTTTATTGCTTTTTTAATCAGAACAACAGTTTTCAGCTGTGCTAACATAATTGCAAAAGAGTTTTCTAATGATCAATTAGCCTTTTAAAATGATCAACTTTGATTAGCGAACACAACATGCCATTGGAACACAAGAGTGATGGTTGCTGATAATGGGCCTCTGTACCCCTATGTAAATATTCCATTACAAATCAGCCGTTTCCAGCTACAATAGTCATTTACAACATATGTTAACAATGTCTACACTGTATTTCTGATCAATTTTATGTTATTTTAATGGACAAAAAAAAAAAATATTTCAAAACAAGGACATTTCTAAGTGACCCCGAACTTTTGAACGGTAGTGTATGTTTGTGAGTGACGTTAGTAAAATTCCTAAACTAAGTGTTGACATCATTCTAGATTGCAGCAACAAGAAGAAGCGCTGTGATGTGTGTGGACCCAAGAAGGACAGAAAGACAGTAAACATGCATCTAGTGTAAGAACTACATTTGCAACACACACACACAGTAAAACTCTGTCGTGTAGACCGGCCTTAATTTGTGTTCAATGGGGCTCATCTATAATTTTCATCAAATACTGAATGTAAAATGTGTCCTTCCAATTTGTTCAGTTCAAAGCAATAAACATCAATATTTGTTCAAGATAAACATGATTTATTCCACCCATGTCATGATTGTATATAAATGTATATAGCTTTTATTGATAAATGTGATCTAGCAGAGGTAAATGGAAAATATTAAGCATGTATGCTGTCTATATTGCTTGTAATTGATATAAGTCAACATCTAAGTATTAAGTATGAAGTATTTTTAAATAAATTATTATAGCTGTATTTTTTTTAAACCCAATAATGATGGACCCACAAACATTGGGTGAATAACAAAAACATGAACACCACACAAGGGTTGAAAATACCTGTAATAGACAATATGATGGAATAAGGGTCACAAAGCTACAAAAGACAGCTCAGCTTGAAAAAAAATAAAATAATTCCCACTCACCTTTTGCCAAGAACGAGCGTTGCGGCCTTCCAGGTTTCACAGCCATTTTAACGACATGGAAGTGTCAGACTTGCCCCACAGCTCTTTCCACTGGTCTCCGACACACAAGACCCAAACAGACCGCAAACCCCCTCGGCAGACACCTCCGCTGGTCCGACTTCTATTTTCCTCAGTTTATTGTACTCCTTCCAACAACTGTTGTTGATTTGTCAGTGTGATATAGTTGTCCTGCTGTGTATTATGTGCGTGGCCCTCTGGGCCTAGCTGGATTGGTAACAGGCAGTGTGCAGCATTTCAGTAGTGTGAGTGAGGTTGGCAAGGTCGCCGAGATTAGTTACCTCACAAGGCTGCAGTACGAACAAGAAAAGATAATGGGAATCCTCTTCTGGAGTCCTGTGCGGGAGATATCTAACTTAGGTATAGAAGTTAACTGTGGGGGTATAATTCTCTGCACCACAACAGAGAGAAAAATGGTGATGTGCGTGTTAAAATGTCACTTTTGTAGTACAAACTCAGCTAATCCATCAGAATGGTTACAGCTGGTAGTAGATGATTCCTTAATAGTTCCACTATGTAGTATATTAGTTTCAATTACGTTTGCCCATCCTGTCAAAGCCAATTGGCCGTACCAATTGCAAAGGAAAGTTTGCAATTGGTACAGCCAGCAAGAGAGAGTCTGCTGAGAAGTAAAGTTAGATCAATGAATGCTTCTCCTCATCTTAACTTCTTCATTGTTTTGGTGAGTAGTAGTGGAGCCAGGGGGTTTTGATACTGTGATGCTGTGTTAGTGGAGCGTATTGGGTGGGTGGGTGGTCACTATATTTTCAAGCCGTTGATGTATACAACATTTCCAAATGAGGCGCAGTAGCTGTTTATTTACAGAATATATGCACTATTTGAAGGAACTATTTATGAAAAGGCTGTTGAATAAACTGCCATATAGAGATATATGTATCCCTTCAATAGAGCATTGTTTGCTACTCGATCACATGGGTTTAATATTTCTGCCTAGATTTTGATAGATTCTTCCTTCTACGTTCTCTATTCAAAAGAGATTTTGGAAATCAAATGGAAACACAGATTAAGATTGTCCTGGACTAAAAGGCAAGCTCAATGGAGAATTGTGTTTTGGTCCAGGACTAGGCTTAATCTGTGTTTGTGAAGCAGCCCCATAATGTTTACCTCAATCTTGTTGTGTCTTGTTCCCATGGGATTTAGGGAAGTCCTCTTTTACTGCTTTGTTTGCAAATCACCCTCAGAATTCAGGCTGTGTGTGTGTGTGTGTGTGTGTGTGTGTGTGTGTGTGTGTGTGTGTGTGTGTGTGTGTGTGCATGCATGCATGCATGTGTATTCATCTTAATTCTAAAATCCACAGGGGTGGATCCCAGGTGCCTACCTCTCCAGGCTGGGGTGTCACCAGAACTATGGAGGGAGGGTGGTGAGAAGATAGGGAGGTTGGGATCTAGTCAGGACTGGGAGGTAGCGTGGTGAGGAAGTAGTACTCAGGTGAGGGCTGGGGTGTAGTCAGGACTGGAGAGGGAGGAAGGCAGTGAGGAGGTAGACACTCAGGTGAGGTTGCAAGTGGAAAGAGGGATGTGGCCATTGTTGTTGAGGTGCTTGACAGACAGACATATGCTGAGCACTTGTTGGCTGCTTTTCCTTCACTCTGCGGTCTAAAACATCCCAAACCATCTCAATCGAGTTGAGGTCAGGTGATTGTGGAAGCCAGGTCATCTGATACAGCACTCCATCACTCTCCTTCTTGGTCAAATAGCCCTTTCACAGCCTGGAGGTGTGTTGGGTCTTTGTCCTGTTGAAAAACAAATGATAGTCCCACTAAGTGCAAACCAGATGGGATGGCGTATAGCTGAAGAATGCTGTGGTAGCCATGCTGGTTAAGTGTGCCTTGAATTCTAAATGGATCACCGACAGTGTCACCAGCAAAGCACCCCCACACAATCACACCTCGCACCTCCTCCTCCCGATAGCAGTTTAATACTGAATGCTCAAGGTCCTTGTTTATCTTTGTAACGAGTGATTTTCAAGGCATAACATTTAGGGACACATATTATATTTGTAAGAAGAAATATGTATTTTAATAGCCTTCTTTGTTTTTATTGATCTATACAACATGTTAAATAATTTTGTTTACTTTCTAGCTTTCAAAATAAATCCCCAAAACATGTCACTACAATGCTACTCATCACTACTGGGACAAGCCAATATGCTTGCCCTAAGTAATTTAAACAATGCATAAAAATACAGTTTTGCAGTTTAAATGACTTAGTGTTTTAGCATTGATACACAGTTCAATATAAACAAAAACATGTATAATGTGTAACTATCTCTAATTTTAAAGTGTTTTTCATGGTTTCATAGGCAAGGCAAAGGAAAGCTTTCAAATGAAACTGCAATTCAAGAATTACCCCAAAATGTCTTGTACATCCATTATGTTACATGCCAAATTTCTATTTTGCAGGTCTAAATTTCATTCCTTTACCATCAATAAAAATACATAGGATTTTTTTACATCCTGTATTACAGCTTAATTAACCCTCAGCTCTCATCTCTATGCCCATTAATCCTGGGAGAGATAAACCTCTCTCTGTGATTCCCTAAAGCTGATCTTTTTACTAACAGTGTTTAACACACGTGCCTGTGGTGTGAGCATGGGTTTCTCAGAGTGTGCTTGTGCAGGTTAACAGGTTAAAGGGGCAATCTGAGCCTCCCGAGTGGTGCAGTAGGCTAAGGCTAGCTGTGCCACTAGAGATCCTGGTTCGAGTCCAGGCTCTATCGCAGCCAGCCACGACCGGGAGACACATGAGGCAGCACACAATTGTTTTACTCCAATGTTTTAAAACAAAGTACAGTGCACTCAGAAATTATTCAGTCCCTTTGACTTTTTCCACATTTTGTTATGTTACAGCCTTATTCTAAAATGGATATAATTTTTTTTTTAAATCTATCTACACACAATACCCCATAATGGCAAAGTGAAAACAGTTTTTTTTACATTTTAGCAAATGTTTTAAAAATAAAAAACAGAAATAGATTCAGGTGCATCCCTGTTTCCACTGATCATCCTTGAGATGTTTATACAACTTGATTGCAGTCCACCTGTGTTAAATTCAATTGATTGTACATGATTTGGAAAGGAACACACCTGTCTATGTAAGTTCTCACAGTTGACAGTGCATGACAGACCAAAAACCAAGCCATGGGGTCAAATGAATTAAAATCAAATCAAATTTTACTTGTCACATGCGCCGAATATAACATGTGTAGACCTTACCATAAAATGCTTATTTACAAGCCCTTAACCAACAATGCAGTTCAAGAAATAGAGTCAAGAAAATATTTACTAAATAAACTAAATATTTTTTTGATTAAATTCAGTAAAACAACAAAATGACAATAACGAGGCTATATACAGGGGGTACCGGTACCAAGTCAGTGTGCGGGGGTGAATAAATGTTTAAAAAATTCAAAAATTCAGTTTTTACTTTGTAGTTGTTGGGTATTCTGTATAGATTGATGAGAAAATAAAACAATTTATTAATCCATTTTAGAATAAGACTGTAATGTAACAAAATTTGGAAAAAGTCAAGGGGTCTGAACACTTTCCGAATGCACTGTAAATGTAAACAAACACTTTATAGCTTGAAAACATGGTTAAAACTATATTTTTTACATTATGGATGGTCAGACCTTGAAACCATAGCTCTGTCTGTGAATTTGAGAGTTTTTACATTTCTCCAGTCCCATCCCTCAGCTTTTTACAGAAACTGGTTTGGGAAAAATGCTTTGTTATTGTTTCAATTGCTGATTGTTCCTTTAACTGTTGTGATAAAGAAATGAATTATTCAGGTTAGACAACTGATGGCTCATTGTACAAATCCTGATTCAACCCATTCTGATTCTAGCCCCACGTTCCATTATGTAATTCACATGATGGTGACGAGATGTCATTCAGGTGTTGATAAGTATACATTTCTGACAGTTCATTTATGTTGAAGTCAACTGTATGCCAATGAATAGGCATCAAATCTGATAGGTTGATGGGTCATTCAAGTTAAAATGAGGAGCTCTCTGATTCAGGGGGCTGGGCTAAATGCGGAAGGCACATTTCAGTTGAATGCATTCAGTTGTGCAACAGACTAGGTATCCCCTTTCCCTATTGTTTGGAAGTCTGCTTCATAGCCTACAGGATCTTTAGGATGCAGGCTGGGACTTGCTGCTCCTCTCAGTGGCTTTTACACAGATTTAAAGGGTGATTGCTTTCATAAATGCTATGAATTTCCCTTGAAGCTGCTGCCACTACAAGATTAATCATTTTTATGTATTAGTCAGTACAGTACATGGGATATAATTGTGAACACACACACAAAGAGCAGGAAGATTAGTCAGAGTGCCATCAGCCCAGGGTTGGGGTCAATTCCACAAATTAAATTCTAATTACATTCTCTATCCCTGTAAATTCCATTTAATTCAACTCAAATTCCAGGTCAGTCTTTTAAATTAGATACAATTCAATTCCTCTGAATTCCAATGTTAGGTCAATTAAATAATTAAATTCCCAATTCAGTATTATCCCCAACAATTCCACAAATTCAAATTCAATTCCCTCAGGTTTTCAGGCTGATCAAAAGCCTGCCTTAATGAATTGGACCTGGAGTTCCTATCACTGCCTAAAACAATTGTTTTAATGTCATATAGAGCTGGTCTTTTTTTAAAACAATCTTTATTAAGAGCTATCATTTTAATGTGAGGAACTGCAGTTTTGTCAGAATTGTTTTCTATTTTGTGTTCTGTTATGGGAGTGGAGACTTAAAAACCTGAAGACTTAAAAACAAATTAATTTAATTCAATGTAAATTCTCTACTTCATGCGTGAATTCAAGAATATAAATGTCAAATTAAATTGGAATTGACCCCAACCCTGCATCAGGCTATCCTCCAATCGCAAATGCTGACAAATGCTGTGTTCACTAGTCGGAAGTAGAAAACGTTTACATTTTTAACTGGTTGTAGTTATACACGTGCCACGTTCAATCAGTTAGTCGGAAATGTACAAATGTCCTAGTTTGATAGATTTATTAAATTTCTAAGACAAAAGATAAATGAATGAGGGTGCTCCAGCCGGTGACGCCTCCACATACAATTTAAGAAAACAATCAAGGATAACAAAATAAAGCTTGAAAGCATATTTCCATTGTAGTCCTTTTGGAGAGGGGCTGGTGGCTGGTGAACATTAGATCAATGTTCACCAGCCACAATCAGTCCCAAATTTTTTTTTACTTCCTTGATTTACAATTTATTTAAAAACACATGTTGTATTTCACAATGCATAATCATTGTGAAATACAACATGTGTTTTTAAATAAATTGTAAATCAAGGAAGTTAAAAAAAATTGTCGAAACTGTCTAAATACACCTGTTATTGCTTTTTAGCCCTGATCAAGTTTGAAGGGGATTTCTTAGGATACTCCTCTAACGATACGATGCATGCCCTTGGAGAGCATAAAACCTCATGACCAATTATAGTTCAACCGAGCTTTACCAGCCAAGGTGTTATGGTGATGTTGTCTCTGCTCTCGGGCCAATTAGTCACTATGGCAAACAATGATTTGTTTAGTGCTTGTGTTAAATGGTGAAAGTGACACCATTGATGGGAAGAGCATCTAACGCTGCTGCCCTTGTGAACCTGTTCCTCCGTACCGCTTCAGGTGTTTCTGGCCGTAGGCTTCATCAAAGGGCTTGCCCCTGTGTGTGTGTGTGTGTGTGTGTGTGTGTGTGTGTGTGTGTGTGTGTGTGTGTGTGTGTGTGTGTGTGTGTGTGTGTGTGTGTGTGTGTGTGCGTGTGTGTGCATCTGTGTAAGTGTGTGTGGTGGGGTTAGGTTGTGTTAAAATCATCTCCAGGGAGTTAGTTGGTGAGTTGGTTGGGGGCAGAGTTGGGCGCTGCCTGCCTGCCTGGGGATTGGCCAGGTCGGTCGGCTGACTAGACCGACAGACAGACAGACAGATTTTCTCCTGCTGTCTGACGGCTACCAAGCCTAGCAACTTCAAAGACAACCAAGCAATTTGGGCTCGCCTCATCTTTGAACCTCACCCGATTGAGGCGTTCCCTTACAACCTTCCCCTAACCTCCCATCCATCTCCCTTCCCCCAACATCCCAGTCTCCTGGGCTGACATCTGGGAGCAGGCACTGGCAAGCCTGGGTTATGCCTGGCGGTGGGTACTGACAAGAGGAGTGGTGGCAGGCCCTACCCTCCAACCAGGCAGAATCTTAGGCACTTAAGACCAGTTAACCCTTGAGAACAGGATAATTTTCAGTATATGGAGGCACACAATAGCAAAATGTTTTTCAAACAAAAACAATAGTTTCTTATTGAACAATAAGAAGGTCCCCGGTTCAGAGTGTTTCATTGCATTTTGTATCTACTGAACATGACCCAGGCTGTTTGATTGGCTGTGAGGGATGATTGGAAATTCCCTGTTGCTTTAAAAGCTGAGAGGATACGGACAGCGTGTTGAATTTCATTGTGTTGCTGGTACACAGAGTGCTATGTGAGAACTGACACAGGAGTGGTAGTGTTTAACAACATAGTGGTGTGTAAGGTCACTGCTCAGCTCAGTTTTCACTAATTCAAGTTTCAGTACTATGTGCTCATAGAAGCTATCCTAACGTTATTGGTCATAGAAGCTAGGCTTATTGGATCTAGCTGGGCACAAGTATAGACACATTTATTTAAAATACTTTCTGCTGTGAATTGCTGACTTTTATTATTGAAACATTTCCCACAGACTGGAATATGAACATGATTTTTGAATCTGGACCTAATTTCCTTGGTTTAATAATCATATGTGGAGGCAATAATGTTCAGACATATATTATTTGCTCTTAAAAGGGCCAATCTGCAGTTCAAACAATAACAAACAATAACAGAGCAAACACCCCACCACTATTTTGGTAAACAGCTGGGGGATGGGGCTTACATTGTTTACAAACAGTGGAGTAAAACAAGCTTATTATGGGTTCTGATGCGGTAGGACAGTTGAACTAAGCTCGTCAGTTATTAGTTATATTCTTCAAAAATCAATTGGTATATATAATGTATTTCATTCATCAGAGATTTGCCCTTTACAATGGCCCTGAGCTGAGTGATTGATGACAGCGATTAGTGCTTTCTCATTAACGTTGTTCTTCATTGGCTACGCCCAAAGACGGAATTCATCATCTCCCACCAGGAACGGAGAGAAGGAGAGAGACAGAGAAAGAAAGAGAGAGAAAATAAGATCTATCCTCCCTTGCTTTACTCTATACTGTTGCTTTTGGCTGAAAGTCTTTGATTCTGGTCAATTGAAGAGCGATTTGTATTCTTTCTCCTGCTTAAAGTAAAGGGGATGGACTATAGTTTAGACACAAAAAGAGGGTTGGGATAGAAAAAGAGACAGGACATTTATCATTAGACTCTCTCTGTGTTAGAATAAGTAGGTTACACACACATACACCGACCTCCGACCTCCTGTCCTATATTTTACACACTGTGTGTATTTTGTCTGTGGACTATATTGTTACGACTAGCTGCTTAGTAAAGGCAAGGATTGTTCTTTTTGAAGATGGTTGACAAGCATAGGACGTTGTGTGACTGCAGGTTAACATTATCCCCTACATACTGGGAGAAGTGAACAGCACACACATGCACACACACACACACACACACACACACACACACACACACACACACACACACACACACGTTCGCTCGGCTCAGGAATGTTTTCTCGCTCTCCAGACCAATTAGGCCAAAGTGGGTGCGTCTTCAGGCAACCAAGAGGAGGCTTAGTCCCGATGAGGCGTCCCTTTGCACCAAAATACTCAGAGATTAGTTTGACAAAAGACTAAGGTGCATTTCCACACCTGTGCCGAAGGGGAACCTAATCCTTTAGCCTTTACAGCACTCTGTAGATACCTAGTAAACACATAGACACGCACCCCCACACACACACACACCACTTTTAACAACCCACACTAGCTAACTGAGAATGTTACTCGACTGATCAGATCTGTAAGTTTCTCTGTCCGTTCTCCCACCAAACCTCAGTTCATCTATCATTTACAGTGCCTTTAGAAAGTATTCACACCACTTGACTTTTTCCACATTTTGTTGTGTTACAGCCTGAATTTAAATGGATTCAATTGAGATTGTTTGTCACTGGCCTACACACAATACCCTATAATGTCAAAGTGGAATTGTGTTTTTAGAAATGTTTACAAATTAATTAAAAATGGAAAGCTGAAATGTCTTGAGTCAATAAGTATTTAACCCCTTTGTTATGACAAGCCTAAATAACTTCAGGAGTAAAAATGTGCTTAACAAGTCACATAATAAGTTGTATGTATTCACTGTTCTTGTGCAATAATAGCGTTTAACATTATTTTTGAATGACTACCTTATCTCTCTATCAACAGAGACTACCACAAATACCACAAATACAATTATCTGTAAGGTTCCTCAGTTGAGCAATGAATTTCAAACACAGATTCAACCACAAAGACCAGGGAGGTTTTACAATACCTTGCAAAGAATGGCATCTATTGGTAGTTGTACAAAATTTTAAAAAAGCAGACATTGAATGTCCTTGAGCATGGTGAAGTTATTAATTACACTTTGAATGGTGTATCATTACACCCAGTCACTATAAAGATACAGGCGTTCTTCCTAACTCAGTTGCTGAAGAGGAAGGAAACTCCTCAGGGATTTCACCATGAGGCCAATGTTGACTTTAAAACAGTTACAGAGTTTAATGGCTGTGATAGGAGAAATCTGAGGATGGATCAACAACATTGTAGTTACTCCACAATATTAAACTCAATGACAAAGTGAAAAGAAGAAAGCCTGTACAGAATAAAAACTTTATCTCCTGAAGACAAAGCATTATTATAGGGGCAAATCCAACACAGCACATTACTGAGTACCATTATTGTATGCTTGTCATTGGCAAGGACTAGGGAGTTTTCCTCTAGGAAAAATTCTAGAGGAAAACCAGGTTCAGTCTGCTTTCCAACAGACACTGGGAGAAAAATTCAGTTTTCAGCAGGACAATAACCTAAAACACAAGGAAAAATATACACTGGAGTTGCTTACCAAGATGAGTGGCCTAGTTACAGCTTTGACTTAAATTGGCTTGAAAATCTATGGCAAGACATGAAAATGGCTGTCTAGCAATTATCAACAACCAACTTGACAGAGCTTGAAGAATTTAAAAAATAATAATGTGCAAATATTGTACAATACAGGTGTGCAAAGCTCGTAGAGACTTTACCCAGAAAGACAGAAAGACTCACAGCTGTAATCACTGCCAAAGGTGATTCTAACATGCATTGACTCATGGGTGTGAATACTTACGTAAATTAGATATTTCTGTATTTCATTTTCAATACATTTGCTAATATCTTTAAAAACATGTTTCACTGTTATTATGGGGTATTGTGTGTCCATGCGTGAGAATTATTTATTTTTTATTCCATTTTGAATTCAGGCTGTAGCACAACAAAATGTGCAATAACTCATGTGGTATGAAGGGGTATGACTACTTTCATACCCTTTGATTACAACTAGGACAAATGTGTCAAAACAGAAACTGTACTCATATGAAGGTGACATAACATCAAAGAGAGAGCTAAGAGACCAAAGCTGTGTAACGTTATTCACCCTATGTGACCCCGCCTTGAGGGCCAGTGTAAGAAGCTCTTCTTGCCCCTAACCACAGATATGGGGTCAGTTTACTTCAGCCCATTGCAAGTCTACACATCTTGGAGCTAGTATATGAAACTGACCTTAAATCAGCAAAGGTTGGCAGATTCAAGCAAAACAACCCACATTCAATTGTGTTCCCCCTTCATTTTAGAAAGACACCGAAACACAATATTTCTAACAAAAGTCATGGGATATACAGTGGCTTACAAACGTATTCACCCCCTTGGCATTTTTCCTATTTTGTTGCCTTACAACCTGGAATTAAAATAGATTTTTGGGGGTTTGTATCGTTTGATTTACACAACATGCCTACCACTTTGAAGATGCAATTTTTTTATTGTGAAACAAACAAGGAAAAAGACACCTTTTGCAGCAATTACAGCTGCAAGTCTCTTGGGGTATGTCTCTATAAGCTTGGCACATCTAGCCACTGGGGTTTTTGCCCATTCTTCAACGTAAAACTGCTCCAGCTCCTTCAAGTTGGATGGGTTCCGCTGGTGTACTGGCCATGTGCAGTTATAATCTCCACCCGGCACAGCCAGAAGAGGACTGGCCACCCCTCATAGCCTGGTTCCTCTCTAGGTTTCTTCCTAGGTTTTGGCCTTTCTAGGGAGTTTTTCCTAGCCACCGTGCTTCTACACCTGCGTTGCTTGCTGTTTGGGGTTTTAGGCTGGGTTTCTGTACAGCACTTTGAGATATCAACTGATGTAAGAAGGGCTATATAAATACATTTGATTTGATTTGATTTGATTTAAGTGATACCACAGATTCTCAATTGGATTGAGGTCTGGGCTTTGACTAGGTCATTCCAAGACATTTAAATGTTTCCCCTTAAACCACTTGAGTGTTGCTTTAGCAGTATGCTTAGGGTCATTGTCCTGCTGGAAGGTGAACCTCTGTCCAAGTCTCAAATCTCTGGAAGACTGAAACAGGTTTCCCTCAAGAATTTCCCTGTATTTTGTGCCATCCATCATTCCTTCAATTCTGACCAGTTTCCCAGTCCCTGCCGATGGAAAACATCTGCACAGCATGATGCTGCCACCACCATGCTTCACTGTGGGAATGGTATTCTCGGGGTGATGAGAAGTGTTGGGTTTGCGCCAGACATAGCATTTTCTATGATGGTCAAAAAGCTACATTTTAGTCTCATCTGACCAGAGTACGTTCTTCCATATGCTTGGGGACTCTCCCACATGCCTTTTGGCGAACACCAAACTTGTTTGCTTATTTTTTCTTTAAGCATTGTCTTTTTTCTGGCCACTCTTCCGTAAAGCCCAGCTCTGTGGAGTGTACGGCTTAAAGTGGTCCTATGGACCGATACTCCAATCTTCGCTGTTGACCTTTGCAGCTCCTTCAGGGTTATCTTTGGTCTCTTTGTTGCCACTCTGATTAATTCCCTCCTTGCCTGGTCTGTGAGTTTTGGTGGGCGGCCCTCTCTTGGCAGGTTTGTTGTGGTGCCATATTATTTCTATTTTTTAGTAATGGATTTAATGGTACTCCGTGGGATGTTCAAAGTTTCTGATATTTGTTTATAACCCAACCCTGATCTGCACTTCTCCACAACTTTGTCCCTGACCTGTTTGGAGAGCTCCTTGGTCTTCATGGTGTCGCTTGCTTGGTGGTGCCCCTTGCTTGGTGATGCCCCTTGCTTAGTGGTGTTGCAGACAAACAGGTGTATATATACTGAGATCATGTGACACTTAGATTGCACACAGGTGGACTTTATTTAACTAATTATGTGACTTCTGAAGGTAATTGGTTGCACCAGATCTTATTTGGGGGCTTCATAGCAACAGGGGTGAATACATATGCACACACCACTTTTCCATTCTTTAAAAAAAAATGTTTTGAAGCAAGTTATTTATTTCATTTCACTTCACCAATTTGGACTATTTTGTGTATGTCCATTACATGAAATCCAAATAAACATCCATTTAAATTACAGGTTGTAATGCAACAAATAGGAATAATGCCTAACGGGGATGAATACTTTTGCAAGGCACTGTATAGTGGGCTCTGAAATTATTGACACCCTTGACAAAGATTGGCAATAATGACTATAAAATATATAACTCAAATACTGAGCTATATTGTATGCAAAAAAATGTGGAGTATTATATTATTTTATACTAATACAATTGCTTCGAGTCAGAGATGAGTCCGAATTTGCATAGCTACCACAGCATTCTGTCCAAATTTGCGATTTTTGGTTCCAATCGCCGTGTCTTTGTGAGACGCAGACAAGGTTATCTCCGCATGTGTGGTTCCCACCGTGAAGCATGGAGGAGGAGGTGTGATGTTGTGGGGGTGCTTTGCTGGTGACACTGTCGGTCAAGGCACACTTAACCAGCATGGCTACAACAGTATTCTGCAGCGATACACCATCCCGTCTGGTTTGCGCTTAGTGAGACTATCATTTGTTTTTCAACAGGACAATGACCCAACACACCGCTAGGCTGTATAAAGGCTATTTGACCAAGAAGAAGAGTGATGGACCGCTGCATCAGATGAGCTGACCTCCACAATCACCTGACCTCAACCCAATTGAGATGGTTTGGGATGAGTTGGACCGCACAGTGAAGGAAAAGCAGCCAACAAGTCCTCAGCATATATGGGAACTCCTTCAAGACTTTTGGAAATGCATTCCAGGTGAAGCTGATTGAGAGAATGCCAAGAGTGTGCAAAGCTGGCATCAAGAAAAAGGGTGGCTACTTTTAAAAATCTCAAATATGAAATATATTTTCATTAGTTTAACACTTTTTTTGGTTACTACACGATTCCATATGTGTTATTTCATAGTTCTGATTTCTTCACTATTATTCTACATAGCAAAACATTTTAAAAAATAAACAAAAACTCTGGAATGATGAGTAGGTTTTTCCAAACTTTTGACTGGTACTGTACTTATATACAGTATATATATCATATTTAAAAAATTGTCTGTTTTGCATGTTATTTTGGCATTAATACGTGTCACATATCAGTTTGCAAAAAAAAAAAAAAAAAAAGTAATTGAGTTAATAAAGTCTCATACAAACGTGGTTTATTTTTTGCTTTCTTAAGTAAGGCAGGTCCAAAATGCAGGTGTTACCGCCTAGCTCAGTGCTTTCTGTGGTGGTAGGTGCAACCAGCATAAGGGTTGATAATGTTCTCTAGCTGAGCTATGATTTGCTCAGTGTTCTGTCACTCATGGGGACACTACGCCACCCAAAGTCTACAAGGGGGAGCTCGAGCATTTAAACTACTTGGGTGCTGCTATGGATTAGAAGTGCCCATCCAAGAAGGCTCAGTTATTGGCCACAGATAAAATTACGTAAAATCACGTTATATCTACCGTAGCTTTGATTGGACTGATCATATCAATATCATACTTTCAAAATCTTTGCTAGCAAGCTAGACAAGCAGTCATCATCATGAATCAAGTCGACAGTTTACTGGCAAATCATTTTCAATCCTTGTCATATGAAGAGAAATTATAGATAAAACTCATTGGTGCTCATCGACCACTGGACATAAACATTACACAACATGGTTGAAATCACAAATTCAACAATGAGTGGTTTGGAAGGAATCAGTTGCTAACTGCAAGAGTTCCAAAGCAATCACTAACCTGCTATTCAGTGGAGTGGGTGTGTGGTCCAAGTCTGGGTTTAAGGGTCTCTTTTCCAAGCTTAAAAGGATAAACATTCACAAGCAACACCATGGGCTGGAAAAGGTTGAGTACATTAGCCATGCTGTCAATCCAGCATGACTTATGCTGTGTTCAAAACAACTGGAAACTCGGAACTGGGAAATCTCCGATTTCAGTGAGTTCAAGACACCTGGAAAGTTTGATAAAACCGAGCTCCGATCGGGAAAATACATTTTGAACGGTCATCCAACTTGGAATTCCAAGTCTGGAACTTGGGCCTCTTTCTAGAGATCCGACCTGAAGATCACTGACATCATGATTCAACCTTGTTTTTTTTAGGTTCGCAGTTGTCTTGAAAGCACCATAAATCCAGAGAATGCTAGACTTTGATAACAAAGTTTAATGACCAAATTTTCCCACAAGAATGACTGCCATGTCACCTTCCTGTTCAAGTGAGAACAGCACAATGAGGTGAGTCCAAAAATGTATTGTATGCTGCTGCATAAATGATGTAATATGCCAGGGAGATTTGTATACTGTAGCTAGAAAGTAATACTAAGTGTATGTTGTGTAGTAAGCTGTGCCTCACCCTAATAATAAGCCCATGTGCCTCACCCTAATAATTTGGTCTCTTTCTCCCTCATGACTTGCTGTTCTGATTTAGTGGTATACATGTAGCCCTGTTTTAGGGAAATGTCATCATTGAATATTGTAAGAGCTTTCATTGTCTGCTTATATGCCCCCTTTATGTATCCTAAATTTCTGACTTGGTGTACAGAGAGAATACTGTAACAACGGCCCATGTTCTGAATTCTGTCGCTGTACATTTCAAAAGTGCTGAACAAATAGTTATATTGACTACTTTAGTCTTAGCTTGCTCATTAATGTCTTAATTGAAATTACGGATTCCCTCTTATCCGCTCATCGTTCCCTTATGCCATAGTTTGTACATCTCAGTTGTCAGTAGAAACCACATTTGTTTAAGCATGTCAGCTATATCAGTTATGTGTTTTAAAAGGCAGTACATGAAGCTGAATTAACTGTTTCACTGCCAGACAAGGCTCCGCTGATAGCCAGGTGTAGCGGTGGAAAGGATTCACTTCATGGTGATGAAGAGAAAGCCATACTGTTGGGACAGCTTTATGTAGGCCTTAACAGTTTGTGGGCACTGTTTGTGTTTTTATTTATTTTTTGCCCCACCAAGATTTACATGCTAAAATTGCCACTGCAATAGTTCCAGTGTTGGATAGCCATAACCAGCTAGCTAACATAGCATCCCTCTCTGTTTGAGCCAGGTGGTTAAGTAGGCTAAACTAGCTAGCTGAATTTGAAGCTAACTAAGTAAGTGAAAGTGAAAAAGAATATATTAGGAAATATTGCTAGCTCTCTCTCTCTCTCTCTCTCTCTCTCTCTCTCTGTCAAGGCTCAGGAGAAGACCAAGATGCAGACAGTTTTGAAGTAACAAAAGTGTATTACCCAAACTTGGGGGCAGGCAAACGACAGGTCAAGGGCAGTCAGAGGTCAGTAATCCAGAGCAGAGTCCAAAAGCTACAGAATGTTAGGCAGGCCGAGTTGGCTCAGAATGGTCAAAACCGGGAAAGCTAGAAAACAGGAAATAATGATAGCCAGGAGCACGGGAAAAAATGCTGGTAGGCTTGACGAAACAAAACAAACTGGCAACAGACAAACAGAGAACACAGGTATAATACAAATTAAGAGAGTGTTACACCATGATATGTTTCACCTGTCTTTGTGCTTGTCTCCATCCCCCTCTAGGTGTCATCCATCTTCCCCATTATCCCCAGCCAGGAGCACGGGAAGGCTTGATGAAACAAAACAAACAGACAAACAGAGAACACAGGTATAATAAATATTGTCTTTCTCTTTGAATCAACACATTTTATGCACTGCATTGCAGGCTAGCTGTAGCTTATTCTTTCAGTGCTAGGTTGATTCTCTGATCCTTTCATTGGTGGACAACATGTCAGTTCATCCTGTAAGATCTCTGATAGGTTGGAGGAAGTCTTCCGGAAGTTGTCATAATTACTGTGTAAGTCTATGGAAGGGGGTGAGAACCATGAGTCTTTTCTGTCCTCCCAGAAGCTAGCTGTCCTCCGGCTACACCATGGTGCTACCCTACAGAGTTCTACTGAGGCTAGTGTAGATCTTCATTGCAAAACTGTTTGTTTTAATCAATTATTTGGCGACGTGAATATATTTAGTATAGTTTTATCTAAAAAGGATAATTTTTTTTATGTTTCACAAATTTTTTTCTGAAATTTATGGGGAGGATGGTCCTTTCCTTCCTCCTCTGAGGAGCCTCCACTGGTGTTGTAACTGTTGCCAAATAATGACATTAACATATATTCCTAAGAATGTGACTGTATGGTGACTCTTCTAACAGGTCTCAAACCCAGGCCACCAGCACCAATGACAAACACCCTAACCACTGTCCCAATAACGGATATCTCTAAGGCATGTGCTTATTGCGCCAGTGTAGTTAGGCCCTGTCCAGAACAAACCCGAACCCCTCCTCTCTAGACACTTGTGTAGATCTGAAACAACTTGATAGGTGTAGGCAATAGGGTGAGTGCGCTCTATAGTACATCTCAGCTCTGTTAAAAGTACACTCAAGAAAATCCTAGTGATTCAGGAGTATCATTAAAACAGGTTAATATGCCACCAACATTTTGTTTTGTGTATGTTTGGTGGGACATTGATGGAATATTCTCCTAACCCACAGAAAACTGGACACATTAATGTTTTTGCCACGTTCCCAGCATACAAATCTGGATCATTAATATTTTATGTTCTGAGAACATGGCAACCATGTTCTGTGTATTTTTGATAAGACGTTGATAGAATATTCTCTTAAAAGGTACTGCATGGCCAATCCGACATCTGCTTTGGCCGTGTAGCATTTACGTTGGTACGGCCTCTGCAGAAGTCAGGGCATTCATACTTCTTGCTCTTCACAGAGCAGCGCAGAACTGTTGAGCAGAGCTGTTGTGAAGGAAGTTGAGTTTGTGTTTGTACAGGAACTCCCTCCCCCACCTACTGTTAAACTCTTACATCTAGACGTTCCGCTAGCGGAACACCTGCTCCAATATCCAATGATGGGCGGGGCGCGAAATACAAACTCCTCGAAAATCCGAACACTTCCATTTTTCAAACATATGACTATTTTACACCATTTTAAAGACAAGACTCTCCTTTATCTAACCACACTGTCCGATTTCAAAAAGGCTTTACAACGAAAGCAAAACATTAGATTATGTCAGGAGAGTACCCAGCCAGAAATAATCAGACACCCATTTTTCAAGCTAGCATATAATGTCACAAAAAACAAAACCACAGCTAAATGCAGCACTAACCTTTGATGATCTTCATCAGATGACACTCCTAGGACATTATGTTATACAATACATGCATGTTTTGTTCAATCAAGTTCATATTTATATCAAAAACCAGCTTTTTACATTAGCATGTGACGTTCAGAACTAGCATTCCCACCGAACACTTCCGGTGAATTTACTAAATTACTCACGATAAACGTTCACAAAAAACATAACAATTATTTTAAGAATTATAGATACCGAACTCCTTTATGCAATCGCGGTGTCCGATTTTAAAATAGCTTTTCGGTGAAAGCACATTTTGCAATATTCTGAGTAGATAGCCCGGCCATCATGGCTAGCTATTTTGACACCCACCAAGTTTGGCACTCACCAAACTCAGATTTACTATAAGAAAAATTTGATTACCTTTGCTGTTCTTCGTCAGAATGCACTCCCAGGACTTCTACTTCATCCCCCAATGTTGTTTTGGTTCCAAATAATCCATAGTTATATCCAAATAGCGGCGTTTTGTTGTGTGTTCAAGACACTATCCGAAGGGTAACGAAGGGTGATGCGCCCGGCACGTATCGTGACAAAAAAAATTCAAAATATTCCATTACTGTACTTTGAAGCATGTCAAACGCTGTTTAAAATCTATTTTTATGCGATTTTTCTCGTAAAATAGCGATAATATTCCGACCGGGAGTCGTTGTTTTCGTTCAAAGACTGAAAATGTAAACATGGAGTCGTCTCGTGCACGCGCGCCCCCGTCTCATTGTTCTCAGATCGACCACTTACCAAATGCGCTACTGTTTTTCAGCCAGAGACAGCAGAGTCATCATTCAACGTTCTGGCGCCTTCTGAGAGCCTACGGGAGCGTTAGAAAATGTCACGTCATGCCAGAGATCCCCTGTTTTGGTTAGAGATGGTCAAGAAGGCCATGAAATGGTCAGAGAGAGCGCTTCCTGTTTGGAATCTTCTCAGGTTTTGGCCTGCCATTTGAGTTCTGTTATACTCACAGACACCATTCAAACAGTTTTAGAAACTTTCGAGTGTTTTCTATCCAAAGCTAATAATTATATGCATATTCTAGTTTCTGGGCAGGAGTAATAACCAGATGATATCGGGTACGTTTTTTATCCGGCCGTGAAAATACTGCCCCCTATCCATAACAAGTTTTAACCAATCATGTCAATGACATGTCATGTCAATATATGGAGCCCTCCACATTGTTAAAAAGCTCAATTTGGCCTCTGCATGTTTCCGGAGGCTTCGCATTTGGATCAATCATAAATTGGCTTTTACCCTTCGAAAAACAGATACATTAATGTTCTTGCAACATTCCCACGAAACGTGTGTAAAATATTAATATCTTATATTCTGAGAACATGCCAACCATGATCTGTGTATGTTTGGTGGGACGTTGATGGAATATTCTCCTAACCCATGGAAAACTTGACACAATGTTTTTGTTAAGTTGCCATGAAACATTCTGAGAACATGGTAACCGTTTACAGAACCTGTGAGGGTAACCATGTTCTGGGTAAGTTCTATCTTCTTAAAGGAATGGTCTCTTGGAAATATTTCTTGTACTTCAAAGGAATATTTCTATGAAAACATTAGTTAATGACCTAATGAGACTCTTAAGGGAAAGTTGTGGGAACGTTTGCTTTTGGGTAGGATGATAATTTGGCCGATATTAACTGTGTGTGGTTGGCATTGATTAAGGACTGTTAAGGACTGGAGACTGGGGCACGGCCAGCAGGAGATTTACAGAACCTGTGAGGGTGACCTCAGGTTACTTAGAAGTTATTTAGAGTGTAGCTAGGTCATATGACTAAGAAGCGTTGGTTGTGAGGGACATAGCATAACTCCACACACATATACATTTAGATCCCTGGTCTATTGATGGACAGTAAAAGGGTTGCAGAGGAGGTGGAGCTGATCAATTATGGTGCACAAAGACCACTATCTTACAGTCAATCACCAGCCACCATAAGCGATCACATATAGCAAGTTTTACCATCCTATGGTGCCTCTTGTTTGCCTTATAGACGTTGGGATTACAGCACAGTTTCCCAGATTAATGCATGAGTCACTTCAGCATGAGAGCTCATTCTTCATTTCAGGTGTCACATGGGCTGTCCAGCCATGGTTGTTAGCCAAATAAATAAACTCAGCAAAAGAAGAAACGTCGCTTTTTCAGGACCCTGTCTTTCAAAGATAATTCGTAAAAATCCAAATAACTTCACAGATCTCCATTGTAAAAGGTTTAAACACTGTTTCCATTGCTTGTACAATGAACCATAAACAATTAATGAACATGCACATGTGGAACGGTCGTTAAGACACTAACAGCTTACAGACGGTAGGGAATTATGGTCACAGTTATGAAAACTTAGGACACTAAAGAGGCCTTTCTACTGACTCTGAAAACACCAATAGAAAGATGCCCAGGGTCCCTGTTCCTCTGCATGAACGTGCCTTGGGTATGCTACAAGGAGGCATGAGGACTGCAGATGTGGCCAGGGCAATAAATTGCAATGTCCATACTGTGAGACGCCTAAGACAGCGCTATAGGGAGACAGGACGGACAGCTGATTGTCCTCGCAGTGGCAGACCACATGTAACAACACCTGCACAGGATCATTACATCCGAACATCACACCTGCGGGACAGGTATGTTTTGGTTAGTGATTATAGTCTTATTTCACTGTAAAGCCTCCAGCCCTGCTCAATATGCCTTCTGTTCCACCCTCCACACATGCGGTGACCTCACCTGGCTTAAATGGTGCCTCTGGAGACAAAACCTCTCTCACAGTCACTCAATGCCGTGGTTTACATCCACTGTGTTCACATCCTACCATACCCTTGTCTGTACATTATGCCTTGAATCTATTTTTCTGCGCCGAGAAATCTGCTCCTTTTACTCTCTGTTCCGAATGCACACGCCGACCAGTTCTTATAGCCTTTAGCCGTAACCTTATCCTACACCAGAGGATCCTCTGATCCTCTGGTGATGTAGAGGTTAACCCAGGCCGTGCAGCCCCTAGCTCCACTCCCATTCCCCAGGCGCTCTCATTTGTTGACTTTTGTAAACCGTAAAAGCCTTGGTTTCATGTTAACATTAGAAGCCTCCTCCCTAAGTTTGTTTTATTCACGCTTTAGCACACTCCGCAACCCGGATGTCCTAGCCGTGTCTGAATCCTGGTTTAGGAAGGCCACCATTTCCATCCCCAACTATAACATTTTCCGACAAGATAGAACTGCCAAAGGGGGCGGAGTTGCAATCTACTGCAGAGATAGCCTGCAGAGTTACTATCCAGGTCTGTGCCCAAACAATTTGAGCTTCTAGTTTTAAAAATCCACCTTTCCAGAAACAAGTCTCTCACTGTTGCCGCTTGTTATAGACCCCCTTCAGCCCCCAGCTGTGCCCTGGACACCATATGTGAATTGATTGCCCCCCATCTATCTTCAGAGTTCGCACAGTTAGGTGACCTAAACTGGAACATGCTTAACACCCCGGCTGTCCTACAATCTAAGCTTGATGCCCGCAATCTCACACAAACTATCGAGGAACCCACCAGGTACAACCCTAAACCATGAGCACCCTCTTAGATATCATCCTGACCAACTTGCCCTCTAAATACACCTCTGCTGTCTTCAAACAGGATCTCAGCGATCATTGCCTCATTGCCTGCGTGCGTAATGGGTCCGCGGTCAAATGACCACCCCTCATCACTGTCCAAATGCTCCCTAAAACACTTCAGCGAGCAGGCCTTTCTAATAGACCTGGCCCAGGTATCCTGGAAGGAATATTGACCTCCCGTCAGTAGAGGATGCCTGGTTGCTCTTTAAAAGTGCTTTCCTCACTATCTTAAATAAGCATGCCCCATTCAAAAAATGTAGAACTAAGAATGGATATAGCCCTTGGTTCACCCCAGACTTGACTGCCCTTGACCAGCATAAAAACATCCTGTGGCGTTCTGCATTAGCATCGAATAGCCCCCGCAATATGCAACTTTTCAGGGAAGTCAGGAACCAATATACTCAGTCAGTTAGGAAAGCTAAGACTAGCTTTTTCAAACAGAAATTTGCATCTTGTAGTCTAATTCCAAAATGTTTTGGGACACTGTAAAGTCCATGGAGAATAAGAGCACCTCCTCGCAGCTGCCCACAGCACTGAGGATAGGAAACATTGTCACCACCGATAAATCTACGATAATCGATCATTTCAATAAGCATTTTTCTACGGCTGGCCATGCTTTCCACCTGGCTACCCCTACCCCGGCCAACATCTCAGCACCCCCTGCAGCAACTTGTCCAAGGACCCCCCCCCCCCACCCCCCGCTTCTCCTTCACCCAAATCCAGATAGCTGATGTCCTGAAAGAGCTGTCTAAACAAAGAGCTGTCTAGACAATCTGGACCCTCTCTTTCTAAAATTATCTGCCGACATTGTTGCAAACCCTATTAGTAGCCTATTCAGCCTCTTTTTTGTATCGTCTGAGATCCCCAAAGCTTGGAAAGCTGCCGCAGTCATCCTCCTCTTCAAAGGGGGAGACAACCTAGACCCAAACTGTTATAGACCTATATCCATCCTGCCCTGCCTTTCTAAAATCTTAAAATTCCAAGTTAGCAAACAGATCACCGACCATTTCGAATCCCACCGTACCTTCTCCACTAAGCAATCTGGTCATGGGTGCACCTCAGCCACGCTCAAGGTCCTAAACGATATCATAACCGCCATCGATAATAGGCAGTACTGTGCAGCCGTATTCATCAACCTGGCCAAGGCTTTCGACTCTGTCAATCACCGCATTCTTATTGGCAGACTCAATATCCTTGGCTTCTCAAATAACTGCCTCACCTGGTTCACCAACTACTTCTTCAGTTCGTAGAGATAGAGTTCAGTGTGTCAAATCGGAGGGCCTGTTGTCCGGACCTTTGACAGTCTCTATGGGGAGTGCCACAGGGTTCAATTCTCGGGCCGACTCTCTGCTCTGTATATATCAATGATGTCGCTCTTGCTGCTGATGATTCTCTGATCCACCTCTACGCAGACGACACCATTCTGTATACATCTGTCCCTTCTTCTTGACACTGATCTGACAAACCTCCAAACGAGCTTCAATGCCATACAATACTCCTTCCGAGGCCTCCAACTGCTTTTAAATGCAAGTTAAACTAAGTGCATACTCTTTAACCAATTGCTGCCCGCACCCTCCCGCCCGACTAGCATAGCTACTCTGGACGGTTCTGACTTAGAATATGTGGACAACTACAAATACCTAGGTGTCTGGCTAGACTGTAAACTCTCCTGCCAGACTCACATTAAGCATCTCCAATCCAAAATTAAATCTAGAATCGGCTTCCAATTTCGCAACAAAGCCTCCTTCACTCATGCTGCCAAACATACCTTCGTAAAACTGACTATCCTACCAATCCTTGACTTCGGCGATGTCATTTACAAAATTGCCTCCAACACTCTACTCAGCAAAATGGATATTGTCTATCACAGAGCCATCCGTAATGAGGGAAATAAGTATTTGACCCCTCTCAATCAGAAAGATTTCTCGCTCCCAGGTGTCTTTTATACAGGTGACAAGCTGAGATTAAGAGCACAATCTTAAAGGGAGTGCTCCTAATCTCAGTTTGTGTAACGGCTGTCTGAAGAGAGAGTAGGCCAAGGTGCAGCGGAGGTAGTGTTCATCTTCAGGAATTTATTAACGACGAAAGAACACTATACAAAAAACAAGAAAACCGACAGCAAAACAGTACTGTCAGGTGCAAACACGAACGAGACAGAAAACAATCACCCACAAAACCCAAAGGAAAAATAGGCTACTTATGTGTGACTCCCAATCAGCAACAACGAACTTCAGCTGTGCCTGATTGGGAGCCACACACGGACCAAAACAAAGAAATACAAAACCATAGAAAAAAGAACACAGAACGCCCACCCAATGTAACACCCTGGCCTAACCAAAAATAAAGAACAAAATCCCCTCTCTATGGCCAGGGCGTTACAGTTTGTTACCTGTATAAAAGACACCTGTCCACAGAAGCAATCAATCAATCAGATTCCACACTGTCCACCATGGCCAAGACCAAAGAGCTCTCCAAGGATGTCAGGGACAAGATTGTAGACCTACAAAAGGCTGGAATGGGCTACAAGACCATCGCCAAGCAGCTTGGTGAGAAGGTGACAACAGTTGGTGCGATTATTCGCAAATGGAAGACACACAAAAGAACTGTCAATCTCCCTCGGCCTGGGGCTCCATGCAAGATCTCACCTCGTGGAGTTGCAATGATCATGAGAACGGTGAGGAATCAGCCCAGAACTACACGGGAGGATCTTGTCAATGATCTCAAGGCAGCTGGGACCATAGTCACCAAGAAAACAATTGGTAACACACTACGCCGTGAAGGACTGAAATCCTGCAGTGCCCGCAAGGTCCCCCTGCTCAAGAAAGCACATATACATGCCCATCTGAAGTTCGCCAATGAACATGTGAATGATTCAGAGGACAACTGGGTGAAAGTGTTGTGGTCAGATGAGACCAAAAGGGAGCTCTTTGGCATCAACTCAACTCGCCGTGTTTGGAGGAGGATAAATGCTGCCTATGACCCCAAGAACACCATCCCCACCGTCAAACATGGAGGTGGAAACATTATGCTTTGGGGGTGTTTTTCTGCTAAGGGGACAGGACAACTTCACCGCATCAAAGGGACGATGGACGGGGCCATGTACCGTCAAATCTTGGGTGAGAACCTTCTTCCCTTAGCCAGGGCATTGAAAATGGGTCGTGGATGGGTATTCCAGCATGACAATGACCCAAAACACACGGCCAAGGCAACAAAGGAGTGGCTCAAGAAGAAGCACATTAAGGTCCTGGAGTGGCCTAGCCCATCTCCAGACCTTAATCCCATAGAAAATTTGTGGAGGGAGCTGAAGGTTCGAGTTGCCAAACGTCAGCCTCGAAACCTTAATGACTTGGAGAAGATCTGCAAAGAGGAGTGCGACAAAATCCCTCCTGAGATGTGTGCAAACCTGGTGGCCAACTACAAGAAACGTCAGACCTCTGTGATTGCCAACAAGGGTTTTGCCACCAAGTATTAAGTCATGTTTTGCAGAGGGGTCAAATACTTATTTCCCTCATTAAAATGCAAATCATTTTATAACATTTTTGACATGCGTTTTTCTGGATTTTTTTGTTGTTATTCTGTCTCTCACTGTTGAAATAAACCTACCATTAAAATTATAGACTGATCATTTCTTTGTCAGTGGGCAAACGTACAAAATCAGCAGGGGATCAAATACTTTTTTCCCTCACTGTAGCTACGTTTAGCCTACCTGGACATCTCCCACACTGAATAGCCTGAAGCCATAGGGCTCTTCTTGCAAGCTTTATTTCTCTACTTGGGAGCATTGCGAGTCGTAGGTCAGGAGTTTTGACCTAGTTACATGTACATTGAACAACACAGCAGCTTTTCTGCATGTTGTGTAATTTGTTTATAACTCAAAATCGACGATGAAGTTGGCTCTTTTAAAATGGGGGTCAATAGGAAATAATATTTGTTTTCCACAATTTGTGAGCATGGTCGAGGTTAATTCTGTATTATTGTCTTAATATCAACTCTGGGTATGGCATTTTGGCTGATGAATGGTCTTATGACATGTGACAGTCCAGTTCCATGGTTTCTCTGTCTCTAGTAAATGCCAGAGCGGAGGACTGACGATGGAGTGGGTCTATCGAGGACAGTTCTGGGAGATTTAGGATTGCATTAACATTGGAGAGGTGCAATTCCTATGACATGTGAAGAAGGCCCACTAAGTTGATGGCATTTTTTGTCAATGAGCAACAGGTTGTGTTGGTTCATAGTAGCCTTATGCGCTTGTCATGTATGGTTGCATCCTTCCCATACACCATAATGTCACCAAGTCAACATATAAGGCAACTCCGGTGCAGACAGCCAGGATCGTGGACATGATTGTCTGTAAGAAGCAATGTGCCAGCTCAACACCAACAGGATAAGAGGGCACCGGAACATCCCAATGTGCATCACAAATGCAAAGAGGGTGGTGACTTGGAATACTTCCTTAAATAGTACCCGCAAAACACCAGTCTCAACGTCAACAGCGAGAGGTGGCTCCGGGATGCTGGCCTTCTAGGCAGAGTTCCTCTGTCCAGTGTCTGTATTCTTTTGCCCATCTTAATCTTTTATTTTTATTAGCCAGTCTGAGATATGGCTTTTTCTTTGCAACTCTGCCTAGAAAACCAGCATCCCGGAGTCGCCTCTTCACTGTTGACATTGAGACTGGTGTTTTGCGGGTACTATTTAATGAAGCTGCCAGTTAAGGACTTGTGAGGCATCTGTTTCTCAAACTAGACACTCTAATGTACTTGCCCTCTTGCTCAGTTGTGCACCGGGGCCTCCCACTCCTCTTTCTATTCTGGTTAGAGCCAGTTTGCGCTGTTCTGTGAAGGGAGTAGTACACAGCGCTGTACGAGATCGTCATTTTCTTGGCAATTTCTTGCATGGAATGGCCTTCATTTCTCAGACCAAGAATAGATTGACGAGTTTCAAAAGAAAGTTCTTTGTTTCTGGCCATTTTGAGCCTGTAATCGAACTCACAAATGCTGATGCTCCAGACACTCAACTAGTCTAAAGAAGGCCAGTTTTATTGCTTCTTTAATTAGTACAACAGTTTTCAGCTGTGCTAACATAATTGCAAAAGGGTTTTCTAATGATCTATTAGCCTTTTAAAATGATAAACTTGGATTAGTTAACACAACGTGCCATTGGAACACAGGAGTGATGGTTGCTGATAATAGGCCTTTGTACGCCCATATAGATATTACATTCAAAATCAGCCGTTTCCAGCTACAATAGTCATTTGCAACATGAACAATGTCTACACTGTATTTCTGATCAATTTGATGTTATTTTAATAGACAAAAAAATTGCTTTTCTTTTAAAAACAAGGACATTTCCAAGTGACCCCGAACTTTTGAACGGTAATGTCTAAAATCCACAGAGGAACGTTTGACTGGATAGCCACAACATCAAAAATCATGTGCAAGCCTAATTAAATGCATTTTGGTCAGTCAGGACCATACAGCAGCCACCAAAAAGTGAGGTTTACATTCATAGTACATTTTAATTGTTGATATTTTCTGCGTATTGTGTCTGTGTGTTTACAGGTCTATATTTCCAAGATGCATTAAGATATCCTCATGCTATTTGTTTGTGTATGTAGGGCAGACAACTGACTACTTGTATTCCACATTTTAGCAATATCTGTGCTTGAATTCAGCGATATGGAGAACATGGTTTTACTTTGTTATACCTCAGCTAGTATCTCTCTCTTTTTAAGGATTGGCGAGTAGCCTAATAAGGGACTCCTTCTTTTTGGAACTCTTTTAAGTCTTATGAGCAGCTGGTTTCTGCTGTGGGAAAATCCCATGCTGCTGATGCCATCATTCAGGCTTCTGCTGTTTTTTGGTGAAAATAATGTCTCCCCACTTCTGTAACTTCCTAATGGAACCATCCTGAATAGCCTAACATTTAACTGTTGCTGAAGAAATGCATCTGGTTCTTGTATAACTCAGTGTTGTTGTCCTTGTATAACTCAGTGTTATTGTACCCAACACTCAGACAGACAAACAGACTGTCACGTCCTGACCAGTAAGGAGATATTTGTTATTATAGTTTGGTCAGGACGTGGCAGGGGTTATTTGTTTTATATGGTTTTGGGTGTGTGTTTATGTAGAGGGGCGTTTGATTTATGTATTCCGGGGTTTTTGGTTTAGTTCTATGTTGTATAGTTCTATGTCTGTTCTAGGGTATTTAGATCTATGTTTAGGTAATAGGGATTGGGGCCTTCAATTGGAGGCAGCTGGTTATCGTTGCCTCTGATTGAAGGTCCTATATTTAGGAGTATGTTTGTTATGGGTGTTGTGGGAGGTTGTTCTTTGCACTGCTGTGGTTAGTCTACAAGACTGTTTGTTTGTTTGTTTGTTTGTTTGTTTGTTTGTTTGTTTGTTTGTTTGTTTGTTTGTTTGTTTGTTTGTTTGTTTGTTTGTTTGTTTGTTTGTTTGTTTGTTAGTTTGTTAGTTTGTTAGTTTGTTTGTTTGTTTGTTTGTTTGTTTGTTTGTTTGTTTGTTTGTTTGTTAGTTTAAGTGTTCACTAATAAAGTTAAGCTGAGCACTCCACCGCTGCGCCTTGGTCCATTCACTACGACGAACGTGACACAGACATTATTCAACCATTTTGAATTGCTCACAATTATAAATAAAAGTTAAATAAATAAATGCATTTCCTATGCAGTTAACGGATAAAAAAGTATTGGGTCGGGAGGCAGTGCATGAGTACTCTGTTATGACAGCTGGTAACCCTATATCTATTCTGTGAAGCTGTAGGTTTAAGTTCAGACAATGAATGGTCAAGGTTATAGGGAGGAGAGCAGAGATAAACATAAAGTAACAAGAGTGAATTTCATCGTCCTTTCAATATATTATATTCCCGAAAGCGAAAGCCTTGTCCTTTGACAAGAGAAAACTGTTCAGCCTAGTGTACATAGGCTAATATCTTCTCCTCATAAAAAAATATTGCCCTTGAAATATCTTGTTGTCTAGTACTAACAGCCACCCTGACCCAACGAATGACGTCCTTTTTTTCGTTAAAAGCCTTTATAATATGTATTCAGAAGCATAACAACGAACGCCATCTGCAATCCATCAACCTAAAATAAGATAAAATATGTCATAATACAATAGGCTACACACGACAATTCGTGCGAATTGCCTACATCTTACAAATAATCAAATCAATAGTCTTGCAAAAATAGCATAAGGCTGAATTAATAAATTCTCCTATTGTCCACTTCGAAATGATATGGTCGCCAAGTTTGATGAATTGGCGATATTTCTATAGGGCATATAAACCCATTTATCTTATCTTTTCGATTCAACTGCATGCACTTCATTTAGGAAACGACTAAAAATGTCAAATTGTATTTTAAACAACTATTTTGTTTTTATAATATCCACAAGCTCTAAACATGGACCAACAATTTCATTTGATATTAGTGTCAGAATGTTTATATTTGTTGAGGAAAATAGGTCGTTTTGACCATAGTTAGGAGAAGTTTATAGCTACGAGAAATCGTGAATGTGTCTGTTATTAATAATCAGAATGAGAAATTACGCATTTCTTGTCCACCATTTCACAAAAATGTTTACTGGACATGTATTATTTTATTTACAGATATGAAATATTGATTAATATGTGCAAAATGTGTAATTTGCATAGGCCTATACAATATAATGCCTAAACTTAATAAAACCATCTTAATTAATTTACAGAGCACATGGGCTACGTTTTGATTTTCCTATGTAAGCGCACTTCAAAATTGGGCTACCTATACACTACTTCACAGCGACCTGCAATGATTTCATTTGATCAAAATCTGATCTGAGCAAATACTAAAAGGCAGCCTTCCCACTGTCCACATACGTCAATTCATCGTCTATTCCACGTTGGTTCAACAGCATGTCATTAAAATTAGGTGGAAACAACGTTGATTCAACCAGTGTGTGCCCAGTGGGTAGGCTAATGTGCTCACTCTCAGATTATTCCTCAAAAAGTATGGGTGCAGAATCCCGATTAATAAAGTCCACAATAAATTAGATGGACAGACAGCACACCAAAAGCATAGCTTAAATAGGCAAATCCATTGATTACTGAAGACTAATTGTTGATGCTTTTGGTTGCCTGTGTTGTGATGCACGCACTTCAGTCACTCTCACTGATGCACACGCACACTTTCGTTGTTCTTATGTTGCCCACTTGATCTGTCAGCATGGGGTTTAAAAAAACACAACAACAATAACAAAAACACTAAATGCCTGTAAAGTAGAAACTGCATGAGAAAAATAGACATTTGTGGTCCCTACAGGTGTAGCCATAATAAAACATCATCTGTACCAGGGGGCCTCATTCTGTAACACCATTGTGGTTATGGCCAGGCTGTGGCTGATTACTCTATATGGCACAAGTATTAGTCTCATGTTACATTTACCTTGGTAGAGAGGAGCCCTGAGGAGCTCCAATGTTTCATCTATTTTATTCAACTTCATTATCAATTGCATCGAACAAAGCTTATAATTGGCCACCAGCGGCTAAACCATGTTGAAGATCACATATTTTAAAACAGAGATTCATTCCATGCCAGAATAGACCTGAGATTGGGTCCAAACCTTAAACCGAAAGGAAATTATATCCAGGTCTAAATTGACACATTTTCAGATTGACTCCGATTGTGTATGAAGACAGATTTTATATACTGTAAAGTGTAGCGCTTTCTTTGTATCATATGTGCTCTACACACACACACACACACACACACACACACACACACACACACACACACACACACACACACACACACACACACACACACACACACACACACACACACACACGTGGGAGGGGAGACGCCAAGCAGTCTGGGCTGAGTTGAGAAGTATTGTTATTAACTTTTTCCCCCCAGTGTGAATAAAAGCCACAGTAAGGGCACATCCCTGCTCCATAGCTGCAGGGCCTGGCTTTGTTCTCCTCCATAATGCACACATAATTACAGTCTTAACGAGAGGCTGAGCCTCCCCTGCTCGCTCTCTTTCTCTCTCTCTCATCTGTCCCTCACCTTGCACAGCTTTGACAAGTGTCCACGACTCCACCTAGCTACCTACACATGCCTCAAAACAATTGCTTGGTACCAGGTCACCAGTTTGGTAACCCTGCTATCACTTGCTTCCCAGCAACATCCATCCCTCTATCATTAGAGCATTTTTGCCCTTTCATCCCTCAATCTGTATCCTTTCATCAGAAATACCTCTCAATTTAATTTCACTCTCATCAATCACTCCAATCCTCATCACTACCTCTGTTAGGTATTTGCACTAACTGTAAGTCGCTCTGGATAAGAGCGTCGGTTAAATGACTAAAATATAAATGTGTATAAGAAAGGACATCGTTTTCATACTATTGAGTTGAGGAAAGTTGGTAGTAGCTTTCATCCCAGAGTCAAGGAGATGTGTGCATCATCAGCAACATGAGAATAGAGAGATTATATACCAGCTAATGACATGACCTTGGGGGAACAGTTAAACAGAAAATATGCCTAGAACTGAACCCTGTGGGACACCACAGTCTTGAATCTACATCCTGAACTTACTGAACTTACAAGTCAGTGGTCTGCCTGTCAACCAAAGGGATATATCTATTCCATGCGCTTAGGGAGTGCAAGACAAATCACCTTTAATACATTTTGTTTGTTGCCCTGTGGCAAATGACATTCTAACATTCACAATGCCAGTGATTAGCATATGCTGTTAAATTCTTGAGTTTGTGCATGGTGATTGATGACTTGTGATTGATGTATACTGTGCCACACTGAGTCGAGAGGGGTGGTACACTAATTCAGAGGCATGGCCTTACAGAATCTGTGGAGGCCCTGCAAAACAAAATAAGAATACTGTTTTAATGAGTAGCCATGAAGACAGCTTTGTGAGAAAATGTCAATGTAGATTCAGTCTATCCCCACTGGCCTTAAGTTTGAGGCTGATAAACAGACTGACACACAAGATGTGTCACAATGTGTGAACCCATGATTTCAACTCAAACACATAGGAGACTAATATATCATGACTCATGTCATTTCTATTTTACATTGTGCATCTATCCATGCTAGACTTCAAGATTAGCATGATGTGGTGATAGAAATGTTACTAAGGGGGTTCAAGGTTTAGGGGTGACATACACATCAACACATTGAACCCCCCCAAAATGAAATTTTACAGCCAAACATTATATTATAAATGTGATAATAATTACTGATTATTTTCTCAAAACTATTGGCACAGTGAGCATGGTCCCAGTGTAGTTCAATTAACCTTCCGGCTTGTCTTGGATAAAAACCCACGAGCTGGCAACATAGAGGTAAAATGACATGGTTCATGCGACGGGGAGGGCGTTCCCGACGATTACTGAGGTGAAATCAGAGCACGAATGTTGGTGCGAGATGAAAGTGCAGGGATCTATCATTCTCGACATGTCATTCTTTTGGAGTAATAACATGGGTCCTTCGGCAGAAGACAACAAACATGAACTCGAGAGAGGAAGTCGAGAGAGGCAATACTGTAGGCTTTTTCTTGGCACTCAGCACAGGGATACAAGTACAATGTGAATTTCTCAATGGAACCTGTTATGACGTCTTATCTTCAAAATACCAATATTTATCGTTCAGACTGTAATTATTTTCAGTAGGCTATATAGACCTAGCTTTTTTGCAATAGTCTATACAAAGACTGCATACTAACTGATCATATACGAAGATCAATTAGCTTAAATTTGGCCTATGCAATTTACAACAACAGGGCATCATGTCCATAGAACTTACATATTCTTGATTTGTGCAGCAATCCAAGTAAACAATAAATGACACTGCTTTAAGGTGCATGTAGCCTATCGAGTTAGGCTTTCCATTGGGTTCCAATTATAATATAGGCTACAAATGGACATTTGGTGAATCTAAATGTGCAAACGTGATGGCTCATTGCATGGTAATGTGGTTACATTGTTGGGCCCTTGCCAGCCAAGTGGATATTGCGATTTGTTTTCACTTCAAAGTGCTTTAGTTCGTTAAACTCCAAATCTATTTTGCATGAAGAAACAACCGGTCATTCATCACAAACTGTGAATATCTGGGTTTTCCCTCTTCACAATGCAGAAAGACTGCATTTAATCAGTGGACACCACTCATTTTTATTACAGCACACCTGTCATAATTGTTTTCTTTACTAAAGTAGAGGTTTATTATTATTATTATTATTATTGTTAAAGGTACTGCATAGGTGTAAACATGATTGTTTTAGCTAGAGATAGCACTTGTATAGCCTAAGAAAGTAGAAGAAATGTTCAGAAACTAGTTTTGAATGCATTTTATTTAAGGGAAACAATAACAGTCTTGCACTTTTTTGGCAAAATAGGGATAGTCTTAAAGTTGAAGTCGGAAGTTTACATACACCTTAGCCAAGTACATTTAAACTCAGTTTTTCACAATTCTTGACATTTAATCCACGTAAAAATACCCTGTTTTAGGTCAGCTAGGATCACCACTTTATTTTAAGAATATGAAATGTCAGAGTAATAGTAGAGAGAATTATTTATTTCAGCTTTTATTTCTTTCATCACATTCCCAGTGGGTCAGAAGATTACATACACTCAATTAGTATTTGGTAGCATTGCCTTTAAATTGTTGAACTTGGGTCAAACGTTTCACAAGCTCCACAAGCTTCCACAATAAGTTGGGTGAATTTTGGCCCATTCCTCCTGACAGAGCTGGTGTAACTGAGTCAGGTTTGTAGGCCTCCTTGCTCGCACACACTTTTTCAGTTCCGCCCACAAATCTTCTATAGGATTCAGGTCAGGGCTTTGTGATGGCCACTCCAATACCTTGACTTTGTTGTCCTTAAGCCATTTTGCCACAACTTTGGAAGTATGTTTTGGGTCATTGTCCATTTGGAAGACCCATTTGCGACCAAGCTTTAACTTCCTGACTGATGTCTTGAGATGTTGCTTGTATCCACATAATATCCACATAATTTTCCTCCTCATGATGCCATCTATTTTGTGAAGTGCACCAGTCCCTCCTGCAGCAAAGCACCCCCACAACATGATGCTGCCCACCCCGGTGCTTCACGGTTAGGATGGTGTTCCTCGACTTGCAAGCCTCCCCCATTTTTCCTCCAAACATAACGAAGGCCAAACAGTACTATTTTTGTTTCATCAGACCAGAGGACATTTCTCCAAAAAGTACGATCTTTGTCCCCATGTGCAATTGCAAACCGTAGTCTGGCTTTATGGCGGTTTTGGAGCAGTGGCTTCTTCCTTGCTGAGCAGCCTTTCAGGTTATGTCAATATAGGACTCGTTTTACTGTGGATATAGATACTTTTGTACCTGTTTCCTCCAGCATCTTCACAAGGTCCTTTGCTGTTGTGCCGAGATTGATTTTCACTTTTTGCACCAAAGTACGTTCATCTCTAGGAGACAGAACACGTCTCCTTCCTGAGCGGTACGACGGCTGCGTGGTCCCATGACCCTGTTTATACTTGGTACTATTGTTTGTACAGATGAACGTGGTACCTTCAGGCGTTTGGAAATTGCTCCCAAGGATGAACCAGGCTTGTGGAGGTCTTGGCTGATTTCTTTTGATTTTCCCATGATGTAAAGAAAAGAGGCACTGAGTTTGAAGGTAGTCCTTGAAATACATCCACCTCCAATTGACTCAAATTATGTCAATTAGCCTATCAGAAGCTTCTAAAGCCATTACGTAATTTTCTGGAATTTTCCAAGCTGTTTAAAGGCACAGTCAACTTAGTGCATGTAAACTTCTGACCCACTGGAATTGTGATACAGGGAAATATAAGTTAAATAATCTTTCTGGAAACAATTGTTGGAAAAATTACTTGTGTCATGCACAAAGTAGATGTCCTAACCGACTTGACAAAACTATAGTTTGTTAACAAGAAATTGTTGGGGTAGTTGAAAAACGAGTTTTAATGACTCCAACTTAAGTGTATGAAACTTCCGACATCAACTATATATACTGTACAATGAGGAATTCAACTACCAAATACTAGTCTTCCCCCATTTTTTGAACCATTGCCCCCACCCACAAGGTGTATAAACAACAACAATAAATAAGAATAAAAGAAGATAATAGATACAAAACAAAAACGTGAAGAACATAAATCAATCAACTCTAATTAGCACATGTAGGAAGTGTTTGTGCAAGTGTGTGTGCATGGATTTTGCAGATGTATTTCTCACATGTGCAGCACATAGTATTTGTTTTACAGTCCTTCTTTGGTGGGCAGAGTTGGCATCTCCTCCTCTTGCCTGCCCCAGCTGCAGCCTCAGGTGGATCAGGACAAGATTCAGCCCCAAGAAAAGCTTTCACAAGAGCTGCAGAGGCTGCAGTGTGAGGGAGGCTCTCCCTTCTTTGAATGTGTTGGGTTACAAGTGCCTTTCACAGCTGCTCCAGGAACACCCTCCTCTTGTTCCGCTTATTTACATTTAGATTTTAGTCATTTAGCAGACGCTCTTATCCAGAGCGACTTACAGTAGTGAATACATACATTTCATACCATGCATTTTCTTTATTTATTAAAAAAATATATATATATTTTTCCGTACTGGCCCCCCGTGGGAATCGAACCCACAACCCTGGCGTTGCAAACACCATGCTTGCTTTGCAAACACCATGCTCTACCAACTGAGCCACAGGGAAGACATCAGGCATCTGGGTAGGGTTGATCTTGTTCCATATCACGAAGGAATTGTATGAGGACATCAGATGACCAGGGGCCAGCGGGCTGTCATCCTCCTGCAGCTGTAAGTTCCAATCACCTTGTCCAGGTTGTTCTCACCTCCTTTGTTGTGGTTGTAGTCCAGGATGAAAGCTGGCTTCCTGTCCTCCAGATCACTGATCTCAGCCGTTTTGTGCAGTGTGCTCAGGAGAACCACATTCTTGTTCCTCCTGGATATCTGAAAAAAATTGATCTACAACCTGTTGGGCACTGAAACATGCACTCATGGCTTCAGCAAAGAGAGAACTGGGGGGACTGTCATCTGCAGCACCTTTATAGCCTCTGACTGCATTCCCCATTAGTATACAATGCTTTCAAGAAATTTTTATTTTGTCTGAAATGTTGTTAATTTTGTCTGAAATTGTTTTTATTTTGTCTGTGAACTTGAGTCATGTGTTGAGTCATGGAGGGTAGATGCTGCAGATGCTGCACATGCACAAGAAGGTTTTAGTTTTGTCTGAGTTCAATCAGTAGCACACATAATCTCAATTTCTCATTGTGTGTGTGTGTGTGTGTGTGTGTGTGTGTGTGTGTGTGTGTGTGTGTGTGTGTGTGTGTGTGTGTGTGTGTGTGTGTGTGTGTGTGTGTGTGTGTGTGTGTTTCTGTTTTTTGTGTGTGTAAATTATTTTATAACTGCTGGGTCAAAAATGACCCTAAGACAGTCTTTGTGCCCTGGTAGTGTACAGCTTTCATGGAAATATGAACAAAGGTGATGTTTCACTTTTTCTAATGTTGGGGTCACTCTAGGAAAAGTCATCAAATTTCAAGTTGGAAAAATATAATTTAACCTCTCTTGGGTAGGGGGCAGTATTTTCACGGCCGGATGAAAAACGTACCCAAATTAAACTGCCTACTACTCGGGCGCAGAAACTAGAATATGCATATTAATAGTAGATTTGGATAGAAAACCCTCTGAAGTTTCTAAAACTGTTTGAATGATGTCTATGAGTATAACAGAACTCATATGGCAGGCAAAAACCTGAGAAAAATCCAACCAGGAAGTTGAAAATCTGAGGCTGTAGTTTTTTAAAAATGAATTCCCTTTCCAAACTACAGTGACTTAGGGGTCATTGTGCACTTCCTAGGGCTTCCACTAGATGTCAACAGTCTTTAGAAAGTTGTTTGGGGCTTCTATGGTAAATTTTGAGGGAATAACAGCCGGTTCAAGCAGTGGACTGTCTGAGTTCATGTAGTTACTTCATGCGCATTCACGCATGGCTAGCATTTTTTTTTTCTTCTGTAATGAATATGCTATTGTCCGGTTGGAATATTATTGATTATTTATGTTAAAAACATCCTAAGGATTGATTGTAAACATCGTTTGACATGTTTCTACAAACGGTAATGGAACTTTTGAGCTTTTCGTCTATTGATTTGCCCTTCCGCATCATGCCTTTGGAATAGTGTTCTGGACGCGCCAACAAAACGGCGGTATTTGGACATAAATGTTGGACTTTATCGAACAAATGAACATTTCTTGTGGAAGTGGGAGTCCTGCGAGTGCATTCCGCCGAGGATCAGCAAAGGTAAGGAAAGATTTATAACACTAATTTAGAGTTTTGTTGATGCCATGACTTGGCGGGTAGCTGTATAGCTTGCATTGATGGCTGAGTTCTGTACTCAGAATATTGAACAATGTGCTTTCTCCGTAAAGTTATTTTGAAATCTGACACAGCGGTTGCATTAAGAAGTAGTGTATCTATAAATAATTGTTAAATATTTTGTCAACGTTTATGATGAGTATTTCTGTAAATTAATGTGCACATTCACCGGAAGTTTTGGGAGGCAAACATTTTCTGAACATCACGCGCCAATGTAAAATGCTGTTTTTGGATATAAATATGAACTTGATTGAACAAAACAAACATGACGTGTAAATACACGTGTAACATGATGTCCTATGAGTGTGATCTGATGAAGATCGTCAAAGGTTAGTGCTTAATTTTAGCTGTGTTTCTAGTTTTTGTGACGCCTCTCTTTGCTAGGAAAATGGCTGTGTGGCTTTTCTTGTTTAGGTGGTGTCCTAACATAATTTAATGTTTTGCTTTCGCTGTAAAGCCTTTTTGAAATTGGACAATGTGGTTGCATTAAGGAGAAGTGTATCTTTAAAATGGTGTAAAATAGTCGTATGTTTGAGAAATTAGAATTATGAGATTTTGGTTGTTTTGAATTTGCCGCCCTGCTATTTCACTGGCTGTTGGGAGGTGGGATGGTCACGTCCCACATACCCTGGGGTTTTAACATTTAACATTTAAGTAATTTAGCAGACGCTCTTATCCAGAGCGACTTACAAATTGGTGCATTCACCTTAAGATATCCAGTGGAAAAACCACTTTACAATAGTGCATCTAAATCTTTTTTTTTGTGGGGGGGGGGGGGGGTTTCTCTGCTGTTAAAAATAGTGGCGGGCAATTTTTGACCCTTAAGACAACATAAGGGTTAAGCCTACTCTGCATTTGCATTCTCCTAAAACAGGTAGGCACCTGATGTGTTATCATGCATTTTCTTGTATTTCCTGCAATAAGCAAATAGTGAACATGATTGCGTTACACAAATATGAATATGGCGAACCAATTGATATGCCAACATTCGTTATAGACTAAATGTTTCAATATTATTTGAAAGAAATATAAGCCATCATTATGGGATAGACCTATTTATTTCCACCGAATAACAGGCATTGAAACATGATTACATAGCCTACAATATGAGGATGAATGGTCTACCATAACGACTACAGTATTATTTTCATTTTCGTATTACTGTGTAGGCTAGTGTGTAGACCTAATAGTTAGGCTATCATAATTATTCAGGGAGTCTCTGTCCTGCAACATTAGCTTCCGCGCTTTGCTCAATTGTTACCAAAAGCAGCATAGGCTAGAGCTCTGGCATAGGCTATGTTCCTACACGTTGTCAGCAACCTGCGTCATTTAGACTTGTGACTGAATTGCATAAAGCGACAACTCTAAATGTGCCATTTAGGCCTAATGATTTAGAGCATCGCTACATCTGTCATGCGCTGGGCTCCGGCCTGCGTGCGAGTTGATATCTATCTTCATCAGTTTGTCTGCAACCTACAGACATAGATTACACATGACCGACTATGTAATGGCTTCCAGTCGAAGGTGAAAGTCTTCTTTCATCACGGACAAGATTGATAGATGGGGCAGCCTCCCTTCCTTCTTCAGAAACCAAGTACAACCTCCATTTGTTGCATTTTTGTTTAAAAAACATGAATCGTGTATGTTGTGTGTTATACATGTGCTGGGAAATAGTGTATGTGTGTGTGTGTGCGTGCGTGTGCGTGTGTGTGCGTATTTGATGTTTTATCTTGATGCATCTGAGCGTTTTGATTAAGTCACAATTACAACGGTATTATAGCCACTGTGTTGGGCTTCTGTGCCCTCCCTTGAGTCTAGTTATGCGTAGCCTAATCACGCATTGGAGCCAGGTGTCAATTAAATGTATAGGCTTATCATGTAGCTATGTGTATTGCGTATTAATTAGGCAGGTATACATATATAATAATTGATTATCCTATGGCCTAACTTGTGCGCAAAGATTTGTCCGCTGGCAAAGTTGTCAAGTTTGTCGACAATCTTTGCAAACGCTAAAAGGCTACATAACAAAATCTAAACATACTTGACATTAGATTAGCCTAGTCAATATCTGTTACAGTAGGCCTATCTTCTCATTTAGCATACATTGTTTCCAAATTCTGCTGCATTGAAATGTCATAGCTACCCAAACTGGAAGACCGACTTCATGTAGTTTGTATTAATCAAGTTAAATATGGTTTGGCCTCGGGGCAGGATGACATGATTAGCCACCGCAACCAATGAGCAGGCGCGCTCGTGTATGCCAAGCGAGGTAGCAACAAGTTTAAACCATATGCACAAAGTGTTCAGAGAAACAGTGAAGGTTTTCCTCTTCTCTTTTTAGAGACGACAAAATAAAGGGACTGCGTAATTTAGAATTTGGAGACAAACGGAAGGATTTAGGAAATAACCTCGTCACCTTAGCTTCGTGCTCTTGGTCTTTTTGTTATGTAGCCTAACTTCCCTACTCAGTGGATATGCATTGGTCCCATCTGTAGCACTCTATGATGCCCTTAACTGCGCCTCGAGTTTATGGACCCCCGCTCAATGATGACTATGAGTTCATTGTCGGACAGTCTGGTTGCTTCTGATCCCTCAAAATCGGCCTTTCTGGAGTTCGGACACGGCTATCCCGGCCACCAGCAGAATTCCCCCGGCTTATCCCACAACATCTATCCAGTGCACGGCTTGCATCCCGTCGGACCCTCACAGCACGATAGCACCTTTTCTTCCAGCGCGTCATCCTATGGCCGCACGCTAGCCTACCCTTACCACAGCACGGTAAACGCACACCGCCCAAGTGCCTACCTGCCATACCAGCACAGTAGCCACAACAACGGTCTGGGACGCACGAGAATAGAGGAAACAGGTACGTTTTAAAAACATCCGTGTTGACATTGTGGAGTTTATTCAATGTTTGTTGCCATTTTCAAGATGTAGTTACAGTGGCGAAGGCTATACGGACGCGATGGACTTCTAAAATTAGAATTGGGCACTTATATAGCCTACCTAAACGCTATCAGAAGTCTACAAATAAACCACTAATGAAATATAGGGAATTCATAACATATAGCAAGCAGCATTACAGAAACAGTGCTCTGACCTAAAGGTATTATCAATTAATAGGATGGTCATTTGTAATGCAAAACGCCCTTGTTCCCATGTAACATATGTAGTCTATAACACCGGAGCACTTTTGAAAATATTTTATTTTTAAGGGTCAATAGTTTACAGGCTACTGAACCTCAAGATACATGCATTGATAAAGCAAGGAACTGTTCTCGTCTCAAATTGAAATGAGTATCCATTTTCATAAGATTTCATAAGGCTACATATAGTAGCCTAATTTCACCATTTTAATTATTAGTCTAATCTGATATTAGGACAGGTGATTAGACCTAAGGGTAGGCTACTACTGGTCAGTTTGCATTTATATTATTCGGCCGCGAGACAGGTCGGTTGATTGGCACAATAATTAGCCTAGCCTACTCTGGATGATGATACAGGTCACATGCAGCCGACGTGGGAGGGAAAAACCGAGCCACTAAACATTTTGTCCTGTGGTCTCCCACAAAGCACAGGGCCCAGACAAAACATGTAATCTGAAAACCATTTATCTTTGATGACGTTATTGCTTCTGTGATCCTACATTACTTAATTGGTTTGTTAAGATACAGATACCCGCATAGGACTACTGAAAGAGTTACATCATTTTACCTCGTTTTTTTAATCAAAACGTTAAACAATGCATACAGCATGAATTCCACGTAGTCTAATGTCAATGATCAAAATAACCCTGTCTCGACCTATACTTAAAATCAAGTTGTTTAGAATGGCTAGTCCTATTTGGAGTGTGAAGCTGTTTGGGACTAAAAGCTCGAAGACATTCAGATAGGAATCAACCTCTCAACAACAACAAAAATATGAGTGAGCTCGCTTAGGGGTTTAGCAGCCTATTTATATTTACGCAACATCAAACACTTGTGCGGTAATCGGCAGGGAATGTCATCCATCTATCGTCGACTGACTGTGACATCTCCACTGCACTGTTGGCAATTGCCATGTTTGTCAACTCTCCAGACACTGAAAAGTAAACCATTTTCACCCACGTATTAGGAAATGGTTTGTGTGGCAATTTTTCTATTTTACCTTTATTTAGGCAAGTCAGTTAAGAACAAATGCTTATTTACAATGAAGGCCTACCGGGGAACAGTGGCTTAATTGCCTTGTTCAGGGACAGAACGGCAGATTTTGACCTTGTCAGCTCGGGGATCCGATTCAGCAACCTTTCGGTTATTGGCTCAACGATCTGACCACTGGGCTACCTGCCGCCCCAATGCAATCTTACAGGCATTTCGTGTGTTGGTCATGTTAGAAAGTCAATAAGTATTTAAGTCCCCAGATATTATAAACATTGCAGTCCTCTTGAGCATTAACATATTCATTATGTTATTCTTAGTTCTGATTAAATGCTGGTCATTGTTCTGAACAATGTATTATAATTATTTTTATGATGATAATATAACCATGTAATGATTAGTTTAATTCCTACCAATAACAAGATAATGGTCTAATAATAATAAAGGAAACTATAGCAAGAAATGTTATATCAACATCGATTACCATTTGTATGTTGCAATTATTTTTGGAACGCTAATTTCAGGCCAATATTAGTTTTAGTGATTTTAAAGGTGCTACATGGGATTTATTTATTTTTGCATTGTAATTTCAGAAAATGTCCATAACATATCTGTCGCTAATAGTGGAATATTAGTGTTTCAAAGTATTACTTACTCCCCAGTGTTGTGATTGGCTGTGATATTCTCCTATTAATTTCTCGCGCTTAGAGTGGCGTCTGTTGTCAAACTAGGAAAGCTGTTCTGACTGTGGCTGTGTTAATCGCTCTGTTATTTCCTGTTTGCTAAAAAAATGCTGTATTGTACAATGCTGTATTGTAAAATGCTGTATTGTAGGTAGATTTTTTAGAATACTTTGTTTCAATATCTTAGATTTTGTTTGATGAATTAATCTTATGCTACTCAGATAAAAATAAAATGCTTCTAAACTAATCCAATCTGTTACTTGGACTTATTGCACCGGTTACTGAAATGATTGTTCCAGTTTATATGGTTTAGGTTGCCTCATATCTTCGTCTACCTGACATAGCAGTCATCATTCTGAATGCAGGTTGCGGGTGAATTAAAATTCCAAATGTTGGCTATCCCTAATCTGGTTGGATTCCAATAGGAATTACACATCACTTTGCAAGCCATCATAATGTGACTCGCAGGCCTGCAAACTATGAGTTTCAGGCCACGGTAATACGGTAAAACTAAGCCCTCAAAATAAAGCATTAAATACTTGCATTTTGTTGAAGAATTACATTTTAATGATAGCATATTCGCTTAAGATCTTCCTTGGTGAAGGCCACAGAACAAAAACAAAAAGACTGCAACAACAACCATGTCTCTGTCACTAATACAGTTGTTAATTTAACACTGAAAAGTGTGGGCCTGTATAGACACTGGACCAGTGTTAAATTGAACACTGTCAGTGTTGATTCAACACGGGAGAATTGGCTGTGCAGTACCTTATGATGTAAGGCCTATGAGTTTATGTTGATTATTTGCTATTTGAATGGCAGGCTTAGAATAGAAAAGGGACAATCAAGATTCAACAGTTCCAATGTAGCTTATTTAGCTAAAAAATACAATACAATACAACTTTATTTTCCATTAGTTATAGCAAACAACAGAAATGTGTCTTCTGCTCATTCTCAACTGCCCCAGACAGCACAAATCACACACAGTTGAGACAAGCACCGGGACAAGCACCAGGTCACCCTTGTGTGTTGTGGGGTTAAGGGCCTTGTTCAAGGGCCCAAGCCACCCAACAAAAGGGGAATGTCTTAAGGATGTGAACCCAGCAGCACTCCACTTTGCCAGATACATTTTTTCCCGCGCCTGGCCCGGGATTCAAACCGGCCATCTTTCGGCCATAGGTCCATCTCCCTTAGCCATTGGGCTACCTACCTCCTACCTAAATTCTCTGCAATTATTGTTCAACTTGGCAAATCAAATCTAAATCTTCCGCCCCTGTAAAATAAAAAGTGAAGGATTTATTTCACCTTTATTTAACCAGGTAGGCTAGTTGAGAACAAGTTCTCATTTGCAACTGCGACCTGGCCAAGATAAAGCAAAGCAGTTCGACACATACATCAACACAGAGGAATGGAATAAATGAACATACAATCAATAATACAGTAGAAAAATCTATATACAGCATGTGCAAATGAGGTAGGATAAGAGAGGTAAGGCAATAAATAGGCTATGGTGGCAAATTAATTACAATATAGCAATTAAACACTGAAATGGTAGGATGTGCAGAAGATGAAGTTGAGATACTGGGGTGCAAAGGAGCAAAATAAAAAATAAAATAAATACAGTATGGGGATGAGGTAGATTGGATGGTCTATTTACAGATGAGTTATGTACAGGTGCAGTGATCTGTAGATGAAGTAGATGAAAGATGAATCTCCTCACGCTATTTCACTGGTTGTATTATAAGGATGGATTCATACAGTGTCATGTTACTATGAATGCCTTGTGGGGCCTAACACAGCTGTTTCCCTAAGCACTAGTTGGTATGTGCACTCTTCATAACAATGGGAATAATGGGGAGCAATATGCAGTCATTATATTCCTCATGCTCTTTTGCAACATGAGGTAGAAAAGAAAAGTTGAGCTCTTGCCCATTGAGGGCAAATTAAATGGCATAAATGAAACATGTATTATTCATTAAATGTATGATTATTATGATGATCATTATTATTATTATTATTATTATTGCTGTTGTTGTTGTTGTTAATATTGTTATTATTATTCCCAAATTTCTGACCTCAATGGGACTTCCTGGTGAAATAAAATAAAACTTTTTCTTCTTCATCCTTTTGAAGAGCTTGAGAAGCCAACCACAGTGATCGAGAACGGAGAAATTAGACTGAACGGAAAAGGGAAGAAGATCCGAAAACCTCGGACCATCTACTCAAGCTTACAACTGCAGGCACTCAACCAGAGATTCCAGCAAACCCAATACCTTGCGCTACCTGAGCGAGCCGATTTGGCAGCAAAATTGGGACTAACTCAAACGCAGGTACATATTTCTGTATTTTGGGCCAATTTAATTAGTCTATTTCAGATATTTTTACTGATTTAACTGTTCAGTAAGGTGTTTATTACAAGAGGCTCTTCAATGCACAACAATTTTGGTGTCAGTCTCTTTTTAAACGTGGTCTATATAGGTCTCAATAGTTTGAATGGAATAAATGGGCAAGCATTACACAAACGGTTCACAGAGTGAACAATTCCTATGGCCTGTTGTTTACTCGAGTCGGGCAAAATGTTCCTCCTTTGTAAGCATCTCATCTCTCAAGGTGGTGAGAGGTTTAGTCAAAATGATGTGCATGCCCATTCTCAATGGTACGCCTACTCTTTGCATCTAGGCTACAACACTATATGAATAAGTGCCTGATTAGATACTGTTAAGGCCCAATGTCTCATTAAAAATGAGAATGGAGCCTAATGTTATGGAGCTATGTAATTTAAGGCTTTGAGAATTTCCACTCTAACTAGTTAAAGTCTTCAGATTCTGTATTATTTAGTATATAGGAGAAAACACTGGAACATTATGTTCCTAGGTATCAACCTCCATTAGTTTGATGTCCTGCCATGTTCATGGAGGTGTTAGCCTACTCTCTCTGCCTGTAACTGATATTGTTTCCCCTCATGAGTGTGAGGCACACACTTTCATGAATATTTGAATGCAACATGGCTGGAATGGCAGTTCCCCATTGGCAGCGAGGCAGCAGAAGTGCAGGGTGTATCACTGTCCTGTATTACCACTACTTGTCTTACTACTGTGTTATCTATCTCCTACTATTACTTACTTACCCATCTGGGCCTGTATTCACTATGGGCTGGTTTCCTGGACACATATTAAGCGTTGTCCTGGACTAAAAAAACTGTTTCAATGGTGATTCTCCATTGAGCATGCTTTTCAGTCCAGGTCTAGGCTTAATCTGTGTCTGGGAAACTGTCCCGAGTCTCAGAGTAGGAGTGCTGATCTAGGATACATTTAGCCTTTTAGATCATAATAAATATGATTATGGACAGGGGGAACCTGATTATAGATCAGCACTCCTATACTCTGAGACGCTTTATGAATACGGGCGCTGAGCTCTCATTCCTTGAGGATTTTAGAGGTAACACTCCAGTCTCAGTCATCTCCTTTAGCCTATATAGCTCTTGGTTCAGTTTTAAGCCCTCAATCTCTCAGCCAATGGGTTCCTTTTGTAACTAACTCCTTACTTCTCACTAAGCGCTGTCTGTCTGGCAAGAGAAGAGGAAAGGAAAGGGGAGAACGACCGTGGCCATTTTGTCTGTCAGTAGGAATAGAGGAAGAGAGCTTAGCAAGTTATCGCGTCACATTTTGTAAAATATTATGAGTCCCAGGAAGTTTTTGGGTTCCCAAAGTGAGAGAAAAATTACTGCAGAGAAAGTACAGACTTTGCTAAGACTACATTATTTTTAATTTGGCAGAGTTTACTGCTTTCAGCCAGGTAATCATTCTATATTTCTTGAAATCTAGAGATCTCCCTTACTACGTTTGCCTGGGGATTTAAAAAATACTTAATGGCTAATCCAAAGGGAATATGTACTCTCAATGCTGCTATACATCAATTGGAATAAAGATAGTTTTTGGCGTATTGACAGATATGAAATGCAGTAATTTATCCTCTGTGGTAAGAGACCATTCTGAACCTGTAGAGTCCGTGATGTGCTGCTAAGAGAGGAGAGCCTTAGTAATTCCATGTAAGTGCCACACGATAGATATCTGAGAAAGCGTCAAAGAGGTGACTTTTTGCAAGATGAGCACTTTTTTGCAATACTTTTTCAAATCTAGTTAGAGATGTATACATGCATCTGAAAGTTACATTAATTGGGACTTTAGAGACATGATATGTCTAGTATATAAAGGACACACACACGGCCATGGCGCCAGGCTGCCAAAACAGAGAATCAATGGCCTCCTTTTCTCTCACAAAGTTGTATCCCTCTACCCCCACTGCCCCTCCCTACGCTCATCTGTAAAACTGTACTTACCACCTTTCTCCTTTTATTCTAAGAACAATTTTGCCAAACATTCGCTCTTTCATTCCTTCTTCATATCTATTCAACACCCTCTTTCTCTCTGCTAAAAAAAACACCTGGCACCCTTGCAAAATTATCCTATATACACTGAGTATACAAAACATTAAGAAAACCTGCTCTGTGTATGAAGAACGGTCCACCACCCATAGGACATACAGCAAACTTGTCACAACTGTGGAAAGGATTGGAGTCAACATGGGCCAGCATCCCTGTCGAAAGCTTCCGACACCTTGTAGAGTCCATTCCCCGACGAATTGAGGCTGTTCTGAGGGCGAAAGGAAGGCAACTCAATATTAGCAAGGTGTTCCTAATGTTTGGTAAACTCAGTGTAGCCTAGTGGTTAGTAACCAAAAGATTGCTGGATCGAATCCCCGAGCTGACAAGGTACAAATCTGCTGTTCTGCCCCTGAACAAGGCAGTTAATCCACTGTTCCCTGGTAGGTTGTCATTGTAAATAAGAATTTGTTCTTAACTGACTTGCCTAGTTAAAAAAATATATATATTATGTTACCTGGGAGGAGGCAGGAATTATTGATAAGGTCATATTGATAAGGGAGCTAGATATATTGGAATCACTCGTGTCCTCTGGCCTTCCATGAGCAGCAACCACCTGGCAGATTATACATAGTCTTTTTTGCACCAGAAATACTCACCACACCGCCAGTCACCACACATTTAACTAAGGAGAGTGGTTTCCCCAAATTGTACGGTACACACATTGATATTTAGTTGGATATGTGGGACAGGATGTTCTGGCGTGATTACAAACAATTACCAAACATTTCAGACTGAAAGCCCTTGTCAGCTGAGTGTTGCTGTTGAAATCTAAAACCAATATTTTCGATTATTATAGGAAAAGCTACTTACATTAGCATGCTGTTGATTGACATTAGGGTAAAATTAATTCATAAATATATGTTCAATGCAATTCGGCATTAAAGGGGTAATCAACAGTCGCTATATCACTTTTGGACTATGTACCCATTGAATGATATGTACCCATTGATTCTTGAAGAATATCTCATAAAGACCTCATGAACTTAAACATTCCTACCCCATAAGAGCCCAAAATATAAGCTTGTTTTACTCCAATGGTTTATGTGAGACTTGGTTTTTGTTACATCTGCAAGAACTGTTAATTATATTGCTGGCATGGAATGTGATACACAATTTTTATTAATATACCCAAATGGGTTCTAGTCAGTGTTAAAATACACTGGAGTGGGTTAAAAAAAATATGTGTATATATATATATACACTGCTCAAAAAAATAAAGGGAACACTTAAACAACACAATGTAACTCCAAGTCAATCACACTTCTGTGAAATCAAACTGTCCACTTAGGAAGCAACACTGATTGACAATACATTTCACATGCTGTTGTGCAAATGAAATAGACAACAGGTGGAAATTATAGGCAATTAGCAAGACACCCCAAATAAAGGAGTGGTTCTGCAGGTGGGGACCACAGACCACTTCTCAGTTCCTATACTTCCTGGCTGATGTTTTGGTCACTTTTGAATGCTGGCGGTGCTTTCACTCTAGTGGTAGCATGAGACGGAGTCTACAAACCACACAAGTGGCTCAGGTAGTGCAGCTCATCCAGGATGGCACATCAATGCGAGCTGTGGCAAGAAGGTTTGCTGTGTCTGTCAGCGTAGTGTCCAGAGCATGGAGGCACTACCAAGGGACAGGCCAGTACATCAGGAGACGTGGAGGAGGCCGTAGGAGGGCAACAACCCAGCAGCAGGACCGCTACCTCCGCCTTTGTGCAAGGAGGAGCAGGAGGAGCACTGCCAGAGCCCTGCAAAATGACCTCCAGCAGGCCACAAATGTGCATGTGTCTGCTCAAACAGTCAGAAACAGACTCCATGAGGGTGGTATGAGGGCCCGACCTCCACAGGTGGGGGTTGTGCTTACAGCCCAACACCGTGCAGGACGTTTGGCATTTGCCAGAGAACACCAAGATTGGCAAATTCGCCACTGGCGCCCTGTGTTCTTCACAGATGAAAGCAGGTTCACACTGAGCACGTGACAGATGTGACAGAGTCTGGAGACGCCGTGGAGAACGTTCTGCTGCCTGCAACATCCTCCAGCATGACCGGTTTGGCAGTGGGTCAGTCATGGTGTGGGGTGGCATTTCTTTGGGGGGCCGCACAGCCCTCCATGTGCTCGCCAGAGGTAGCCTGACTGCCATTAGGTACCGAGATGAGATCCTCAGACCCCTTGTGAGACCATATGCTGGTGCGGTTGGCCCTGGGTTCCTCCTAATGCAAGACAATGCTAGACCTCATGTGGCTGGAGTGTGTCAGCAGTTCCTGCAAGAGGAAGGCATTGATGCTATGGACTGGCCCGCCCGTTCCCCAGACCTGAATCCAATTGAGCACATCTGGGACATCATGTCTCGCTCCATCCACCAACGCCACGTTGCACCACAGACTGTCCAGGAGTTGGCGGATGCTTTAGTCCAGGTCTGGGAGGAGATCCCTCAGGAGACCATCCGCCACCTCATCAGGAGCATGCCCAGGCGTTGTAGGGAGGTCATACAGGCACGTGGAGGCCACACACACTACTGAGCCTCATTTTTACTTGTTTTAAGGACATTACATCAAAGTTGGATCAGCCTGTAGTGTGGTTTTCCACTTTAATTCTGAGTGTGACTCCAAATCCAGACCTCCATGGGTTGATAAATTGGATTTCCATTGATTATTTTTGTGTGATTTTGTTGTCAGCACATTCAACTATGTAAAGAAAAAAGTATTTAATAAGATTATTTATTTCATTCAGATCTAGGATGTGTTGTTTAAGTGTTCCCTTTATTTTTTTGAGCAGTATATATATATATAATTTTAACACTTATAGGGGTGCCCACATTATTACGTTTAGGCCAATGGGAGTGTCCTAATGTGTTTATGGGAGTGAAATATGTTGGTTATTCACCATGGTCCTACTCTTTTTTTTCATGTTGATCAGAACTGATGATATGTAGGCTAAAGTCAGAGAAAACAAAGTAAAAGTTGGCAGACTTGTGGACTCCAGTCACATGACTTGGACTACTCGAGTCACATGACTTGGACTCGAGTCTGACTTGAGTCACAAATTTGATGGCTTGAGACTCGACTTGATAAAAAATAAATTAACTTGAGACTTGACTTGGAGCCTCAAGACTCGGGACTCGACTTTGACTTGAGACTGAAGACTTGAAATTATCTGTCCAGGTTTTGTAATGTTTTGTCACTCATTGTGTGGCACAGAGTCTACGTGGATTATACTACATGCAGCCAGAGACAATAGCCGCAGCATCGCAGCATAGCAGCATCGCAGCATCACAGCATCACCCTTTTGGCTAGTGAAACGCACACTCAGCACTCTGACTGGACCAGAAAACTATCAATCAACACAGGCGAACAGATTGGTGATTTATAGGATTGGGTGCAGCGCAAGCATCAAATTGTAGGAAGAGAGGATTGAAATCAGGCCAGCAGGCAGTAGCAGTGCCTTGGTAAAATCACTGGAGAAGCCAGTGTTAGACAGATTCGATTTGGTTTCTCAAGGGGAGGGTGTACTGTCTTGCCCTCCATTCAGATAGGACAGGTTAAGCCTGATACAGAGGCTATTCATTTTGGGCTATTGCCCGTGTATATTTGGTAAATCTACTTGTATATTTTGTATGATATGGTGCTTTCACCATTGGATCACCAAAACCTAATAAATCTACACTCTGAGCACGTCAACCTGCCTTGCCATCAGCTGATTTCATGCCCTTACCACAGCTACAAGGTCCATATTTTACAATTATATAGGCTAATAAAAATATGTTGTACACAAAATAATGAAAAGAGCTGTCTGGTTGCCTCAATAAATAGACAAAGATTTGTAGTTCAGCAAGTCGTTGCATATATATATATATACACACAGTACCAGTCAAAAGTTTGGACACACCTACTCATTCTAGTGTTTTTCTTTATTTTTACTATTATCTACATTGTAGAATAATAGTGAAGACATCCAAACTATGAAATAACACATGGAATCATGTAGTAACCAAATAATTGTTAAACAAATGAAATATATTTTATATTTGAGATTCTTCAAAGTAGCCAGACTTTGCCTTGATGACAGTTTTGCACACTCTTGGCATTCTATCAACCAGCTTCATGAGGTAGTCACCTGGAATGCATTTCAATTAACAGGTGTGCCTTGTTAAACGTTAATTTGTGGAATTTCTTTCATTCTTAATATGTTTGAGCCAATCAGTTGTGTTGTGACTAGGTAGGGGTGGTATACAGAAGATAGCCATATTTGTTAAAAGACCAAGTCCATATTATGGAAGGAACAGCTCAAATAAGCAAAGAGAAACAACAGTCCATCATTGAAGGTCAGTCAATTCTGAAAATTTCAAGAACTTTGAAAGTTTCTTAAAGTGCAGTCGCAAATGATGAAACACACCACAGGAAAGGAAGACCCAAAGTTACCTCTGCTGCAGAGCATAAGTTCATTAGAATCACGAGCCTCAGAAATTGCATCCCAAATAAATGCTTCACAGAGTTCAAGTTTTTTATTTATTTATGTTTATTTCACCTTTATTTAACCAGGTAAGCTAGTTGAGAACAAGTTCTCATTTACAACTGCGACCTGGCCAAGATAAAGCAAAGCAACAGACACATCTCAACATCAACTGTTCAGTGGAGACTGCGTGAATCAAGCCTTCATGGTTGAATTGCTGCAAAGAAACCACTACTAAAAGACACCAATAATAAGAAGAGACTTGCTTGGGCCAAATCTGTCCTTTGGTCTGATGAGTCCAAATTTGAGATTTTTGGTTACAACCGCTGTGTCTTTGTGAAACACAGAGTAGGTGAACAGATGATTTCCGCATGTGTCGTTCCCACCGTGAAGCATAGAGGAGGAGGTGTGATGGTGTGGGGATGATTTTCTGGTGACACTGTCTGTGATTTATTGAGAATTCAAGGCACACTTAACCAGCATGGCTACTACAGCATTCTGCAGCAATATGCCATCCCATCTGGTTTGCGCTTAGTGGGACTATCATTTGTTTTTCAACAGGACAATGACCCAACACACCTCCAGGGCTATTTGACCAAGAAAGAGAGTGATGGAGTGCTGCATCAGATGACCTGGCCTCCACAATCAACTGACCTCAACCCAATTGAGATGGTTTGGGATAAATTGGACCGCAGAGTAAAGGAAAAGCAGCCCACAAGTGCTCAGCATATGTGGAAACTCCTTCAAGACTGTTGGAAAAGCATTCCAGGTGAAGCTGGTTGAGAGAATGCCAAGAGTGTGCAAAGCTGTCATCAAGGGTGGCTACTTTGAAGAATCTAAAATCTAAAATATATTTTGATTTGTTTAACACTTTTTCGGTTACTACATGATTCTATATGTGTCATTTCATAATTTTGACGTCTTCACTATTATTCTACAATATAGAACATTTTCAAAATAAAGAAAAACCCTGGAATGAGTTGACAGGTAATGTATTTCTTTGGACTTGACTCGAGTCTTGACCACGTTCTACTTGGGACTCGACTTGAGACTTGAACCTTATGACTTGAGACTTGCGTGTGACTCGTTTAATAGTGACTTGGTCCAATCTGAAAGTTAGTAAAGCCTGCAGCATTCAGAAAGTATTCAGACACTTTGACTTTTTCCACATTTTGTTATGTTACAACCTTATTGTAAAATGGATGAAATAGTTTTTCCCCTCATAAATCTACACACAATACACCATGATGGGGCCTCCCGAGTGGCACGGTGGTGCAGTGGTCTAAAGCACTGCATTACAGTGTTAGCTGTGCCACTAGAGATTCTAGATTTGAGTCAAGGCTCTGTCGCAGCCGGCCGCGACAGGGAGACCCATGGGGCAGCGCACAATTAGCCCAGCGTCATCCAGGTTAGGGGAGGTTATGGCTGGCAGGGATGTCCTTGTCCCATCGCGCACTAGCGACTCCTGTGGTGGGCCTGGCGCAGTACATGCTGACACGGTCACCAGGTGTACGGTGTTTCCTCCGACACATTGGTGCGACTGGCTTCTGGGTTAAGTGGGCATTGTGTCAAAGAAGCAGTGCAGCTTGGTTGGGTTGTGTTTCGGAGGATGCACGGCTCTCGACCTTCGCCTCTCCCGAGTCCGTACGGAAATTGCAGCGATGAGACAAGACTGTAACTACCAAAATTGGGGAGAAAAAGGAGTTTTTTTTTTTTAAACAATACCCCATGATGACAAAGAAAAAAATGTTTTTTTTATAAATTTTGCAAGTGTATAACAAATAAAAAACGGATTTATCACATTTTCATAAGAACATTGCCTTGCAAAAGTATTCATCCCCCTTGGTGTTTTTCCTAATTTGTTGCATTACAACCTGTAATTTAAATGGATGTTTATTTGGATTTCATGTAATGGACATACACAAAATATTCCAAATTGGTGAAGTGAAATGAAATAAATAAATTTAAAAAGAATGGAAAAGTGGTGCGTGCATATGTATTCATCCCCATTGCTATGAAGCCCCCAAATAAGATCTGGTGCAACCAATTATCTTCAGAAGTCACATAATTAGTTAAATAAAGTCCACCTGTGTGCAATCTAAGTGTCACATGATCTCAGTATACATACACCTGTTCTGAAAGGCCCCAGAGTCTGCAACACCACCAAGCAAGCGGCACCACCAAGCAAGTGGCACCATGAAGACCAAGGAGCTCTCCAAACAGGTCAGGGACAAAGTTGTGGAGAAGTACAGATCAAGGTTGAGTTATAAAAACATATCAGAAACGTTGAACATCCCACGGAGTACCATTAAATCCATTATTAAAAAATGGAAAGGATATGGCACCACAACAAACCTGCCAAGGGAGGGTCGCCAACCAAAACTCACGGACCAGGCAAAGAGCGCATTAATCAGAGAAGCAACAAAGAGACCAAAGCTCCACAGCGGAGATTGGAGTATCGGTCCATAGGACCACTTTAAGCCGTACACTCCACAGAGCTGGGCTTTACGGAAGAGTGGCCAGAAAAAAGCCAATGCTTAAAACCTGTTGGGGATAGGGGGCAGTATTTGCACGGCCGGATAAAAAACGTGCCCGATTTAATCTGGTTACTACTCCTGCCCAGTAACTAGAATATGCATATAATTGTTTGATTTGGATAGAAAACACCCTAAAGTTTCCAAAACTGTTTGAATGGTGTCTGTGAGTATAACAGAACTCATTTGGCAGGCCAAAACCTGAGAAGATTCCAAACAGGAAGCGCCCTCTCTGACCATTTCTTGGCCTTCTTGATCATCTCTATCCAAAACAGGGGATCTCTGGCATAACGTGACATTTTCTAACGCTCCCATAAGCTCTCAGAAGGCGCCAGAACGTTGAATGATGACTTTGCAGGCCATGGCTGAAAAACAGTAGCGCATTTGGTAAGTGGTCGATCTGAGAACAATGAGACTGGGGCGCACGAGACTCCACCATGTTTACATTTTCAGTCTTTGAACGAAAACAGGGTTTCCCGGTCGGAATATTATCGCTTTTTTATGAGAAAAATTGCATAAAAATTGATTTTAAACAGCGTTTGACATGCTTTGAAGTGCGGTAATGGAATATTTTGAATTTTTTTGTCACGAAACGCGCCGGGCGCGTCACCCTTCTTTACCCTTCGGATAGTGTCTTCAACACACGAACAAAACGCCGCTATTTGGATATAACTATGGATTATTTGAAACGAAACCAACATTTGTTATTGAAGTAGAAGTCCTGGGAGTGCATTCTGACGAAGAACAGCAAAGGTAATCCAATTTTTCTTATAGTAAATTTGAGTTTGGTGAGTACCAAACTTGGTGGGTGTCAAAATAGCTAGCCTGTGATGGCCGGTCTATCTACTCAGAATATTGCAAAATGTGCTTTCACCGAAAAGCTATTTTAAAATCGGACATAGCGTTTGCATAAAGGAGTTCTGTATCTATAATTCTTAAAATAATTGTTATGTTTTTTGTGAACGTTTATCGTGAGTAATTTAGTAAATTCACCGGAAGTGTTCGGTGGGAATGCTAGTCACATGCTAGTCACATGCTAATGTAAAAAGCTGGTTTTTGATATAAATATGAACTTGATTGAACAAAACATGCATGTATTGTATAACATAATGTCCTAGGAGTGTAATCTGATGAAGATCATCAAAGGTTAGTGCTGCATTTAGCTGTGGTTTTGGTTTTTGTGACATTATATGCTAGCTTGAAAAATGGGTGTCTGATTATTTCTGGCTGGGTACTCTGCTGACATAATCTAATGTTTTGCTTTCGTTGTAAAGCCTTTTTGAAATCGGACAATGTGGTTAGATTAACGAGAGTCTTGTCTTTAAAATGGTGTAAAATAGTCATATGTTTGAGAAATTGAAGTAATAGCATTTCTAAGGTATTTGAATATCGCGCCACGGGATTCCACTGGCTGTTGAGTAGGTGGGACGCTAGCCCATAGAGGTTAAAGAAAAAAATAAACAAACAAGTTTGGTGTTCGCCAAAAGGCATGTGGGAGAGTCCCCAAGCATATGGAAGAACGTACTCTGGTCAGATGAGACTAAAATTGAGCTTTTTGGCCATCAAGGAAAATGCTATGTCTGGCACAAACCCAACACCTCTCATCACCTGAGAACACCATCCCCACAGTGAAACATGGTGGTGGCAGCATCATGCTGTGGGGATGTTTTTCATCGGCAGGGACTGGGAAACTGGTCAAAATTGAAGGAATGATGGATGGCACTAAATACAGAGAAATTCTTGAGGGAAACCTGTTTCAGTCTTCCAGAGATTTGAGACTGGGACCGAGGTTCACATTCCAGCAGGGCAATGACCCTAAGCATACTGCTAAAGGAAGGGGAAACATTTAAATGTCTTGGAATGGCCTAGTCAAAGCCCAGACCTCAATCCAATTGAGAATCTGTTGTATGACTTAACGATTGCAGTACACCAGCGTAACCCATCCAATTTGCAGGAGCTGGAGCAGTTTTGCCTTGTAGAATGGGCAAAAATCCCAGTGGCTAGATGTGCCAAGCTTATAGAGACATACCCCAAGAGACTTGCAGCTGTAATTGCTGCAAAAGGTGGCCCTACCAAGTATTGATTTTGGGGGGGTGAATAGTTATGCACGCTCAAGTTTTCTGTTTTTTTTGTCTTGTTTGTTTCACAATAAAACATATTTTAAATCTTCAAAGTGGTAGGCATGTTGTGTAAATCAAATGATACAACCCCCCCCCCCCCCCAAAAAAAATATATTTTAATTCCAGGTTGTAAGGTAACAAAATAGGAAAAATGCCAAGGGGGTGAATACTTTCACAAGCCACTGTATACAGACCCTTTACTCAGTACTTTGTTGAAGCACCTTTGGCAGCGATTACAACCTTGAGTCTACTTGGGTATGACGCTACAAGCTTGGCACACCCGTATTTTGGGACTTTCTGCCATTCTTCTCTGCAGATCCTCTCAAGCTCTGTCAGGTTGGATGGGGGGCGTTGCTGCATGGCTATTTTCAGGTCTCTCCAGAAATGTTTGATCGGGTTCAAGTCTGGGCTCTGGCTGGGCCACTCAAGGACATTCAGAGACTTGTCCAGAAGCCACTCCTACATTGCCTTGGCTGTGTGCTTAGGGTCGATGTCCTGTGTGAGGGTGAACCTTCACCCCAGTCTGAGGTCCGGAGCGCTCTCGAGCAGGTTTTCATCAGGGATCTCTCTGTACTTTGCTCCGGTTATATTTCCTTCAATCCTTACTAGTCTCCCAGTCCCTGCTGCTGAAAAACATCCCCACAGCAGGATGCTGCCACCACCATGCGTCACCGTAGGGATGGTGCCAGGTTTTCTCCAGACGTGATGCTTGGCATTCAGGCCAAAGAGTTCAATCTTGGTTGTTTCTCATGGTCTGAGAGTCCTTTTCCTTTAGGTGCTTTTAGAGTTGCTTCCGTCTAGCCACTCTACCATAAAGGCCTGATTGGTGGAGTGCTGCAGAGATGGTTGTCCTTCTGTAAGGTTCTCCCGGTGACCGCAAGGTTTTTTGTCACCTCCCTGACCAAGGCCCTTCTCCCCAGATTGCTCAGTGTGGCCGTGCGGCCAGCTCTAGGAAGAGTCTTGGTGGTTCCAAACGTATTCCATTTAAGAATGATGGAGGCCACTGTGTTCTTGGGGACCTTCAATGCTGCAGACATTTTTTGGTACCCATTCCCCAGATCTGTGACTTGACACAATCCTGTCTCGGAGCTCTACAGACAATTCCATCGACCTTGTGACTTGGTTTTTGCTCTGACATGAACTGTTACCTGTGGGACCTTATATAGACAGGTGTGTGGCTTTCCAAATCATGTCCAATCAATAGAATTTACCACAGGTGGACTCCAATCAAGTTGTAGAAACTTCTCAAGGATGATCAAAGGAAACAGGATACACCAGAGCTCAATTTCGAGTCTCATAGCAAAGCATCTGAATACTTATATATTTATGTAAATGTAATATTTTTTGCAAAAATGTAGAAAAACATGTTTTTGCTTTGTCATTATGGGGTGTGTGTGTGGGTTGATGAGGGAAAAAAATACGTTTTAGAATTAGGCTGTAATGTAACAAAATGTGGAACATTTGAAGGGCTCTGAATACTTTCCGAATGCACTGTAAATGTATTTAATTCAAGACATCACAACAGTATTTATGTCATTGGCGTGACACTCTTGGGCAGATCTCTCATTTTGGTCCATTTACGAGCCCTTGCGAAATGTGAGCTATCTGAGCCGTGTTTTCCACTTATCTCCACAATCAATTGCAATTCATAATTAGATTTTACTAGAGCTGCTTTTACCACGCTGTGGGTGTTGCGGTTACATAAACGTCTCACCAGGCTCTATCCATATCAAAATATCTCTGTAAATTCTCTGCATTGTTCGTAGAATGGGGAAAACAACCGTAAAGGAATGCCGAACGTATTGCTTGCCTGGTCTGTAGTGGGGTTTACAGTTAATTATCCTGGCAACCTGAACTCACCCACCAGATTTATTTTGTCTTTCTTGTAAATGTTCTGTTTTTAGTACAACGTATTGTTCTCATATGGAAAATATTTGTATTATTCCTTTTCGCTAACAATGCAGTCATATAGCATACAGTTATAATTTGAATAATGTAACGCTCTATTTGCCAGCATGCATAACAATATTATCCAATAACAATTATATTACCAACAATGAGGCCATGGATATTATAATAAACTATTATTATTATTATTATTATAGTGAGTACTGAATAGACTAATAATAATAGTAGCTTATTAATGATGATAAAGATTATAATAATAGCCTAATTGCAGGCTTAATATACTAAATTGTATTTATTGTTGCAGGTTAAGATATGGTTCCAGAACAAACGCTCCAAGTACAAGAAGATCATGAAGCATGGCCCGGGCGGACCGGAGGGAGAACACCTGCACCCTGGGTCATCTGGGTCTCCGTGTTCCCCGGGGATGCCGCCACTTTGGGACGTTTCCATGGCAAATAAGGGGACGCCTGCGCAATCCGGTGGATACATGAACAATTTTGGACACTGGTACCCAAGCCACCACCAGGAATGTATGCCGAGAACTCAAATGATGTGACGGGATGTGGACAATGGGATGGAATTCTATCCGCTCTCCTCAACTGACTTTACTCAATCTCAACATTTAAATTCGTGTTTCGTCTCCTCTTGTACATGAACCGCGTAGCCTATCCCCTTTTAAATGTAGCTCCAAGCCCCAGCTATCATTAGAGACTTAATTTTTGAAACGGACGTTTAAAGGTCTTTTGCTCGAATTTCATCCGAGGTTTTGCCTACAATTTCGTGGACATGAAGAAATGACTGCACGGATTTTGCCTTGGAGGCCTATGTGGATCTGGATTTTGAATGCAGTTCAGTTTAAAATAAAGCCTCAGTGGTCAACTATGCACTGCAATAATATCTCTTTTTACGAAATGAGCAATCCGTAGATTTCACAAGTTTGAGCATGAAAATACCCAATACCGTCATATATATATATATAATTTAAAAATTTGATGCAAAGACATAAGTTCGATTAGGTATGAGTTTATAATTATTACTATTATTAGTAGTAGTAGTAGTATTATTAGTAGTAGCCAATTATTATTATTAAAGTAAATATCAAAATATACCAAAAGCGCAAAAAAACGGACTTCTATGGCGCAATGAAAACTAACATCTCACATAAGAAAGGGTCATGTATTTTACCCTAAAACATTTGGACAAGCAATAGAGGGTATTATTTTAACGTTGACAATAATTTTATAAAATGGGCATGTCAATTAAAGGTAATTTGGGATATAGCTTGTTAAATAAAACTTTCATCCCAACAGTATAATTACCAGCAATTTGCAGGCAACAAAATATTCCTCTCCAAAACTGAAAGTTCATAGGAACTAGTAGGAAAAGGACAAGGAGCATCCATCGGCTGTTGCGGGTCTACAAGGCAACGGAATCGTCATTAACCCAAATTACTTGCAGGCGTAAGCTAGCCTATCAGCAGTCCGGCATAAATAGCTGAAAACAAGAGGCAAAAGACATGATAGCGCTCGTGAGAGTGCTATAATGAGAGTGCAAACCAACTGTGGTGATTTTTTTAGTATAGGACTAGCTATCGAGCACAAAGGTGGCAAAACATGTCCAAGAGTGGTGTGGCGATAAAACAATTCTGGGGCCTGTAGTTTTTCTTGATCTTGTAACCTATCTACGTAAAAAGTCAATGCCTTATATGGTATACATGATTCATCTCTTGTAAAAAAAAAAAAAAAAAAGGTTTAATATGGGCTGTGATGGGACCAGAGTTTTTCTAATCAGGTCACGTGGGTTTAAAAAACCTCCTGGGAAAACTGGCTTTGGTGAGGATGAAAACCCTGGTCACGTGGGTTTTAAAAAACTCCTGGGAAAACTGGCTTGGGTGAGGATGAAAACCCTGTCAAACTGCAGCAACCTTGTACTTGCTCATATCTGAAATGTATTTTAAACGGACTGGGGGGTTCCTATACACGTACACAGAGAAAGCAACATGATTGGGCAATAAAACACAAAGGGCTGAGCTTGCTTTATGCAGATTTGCATCGTGTAGTCCTGCCCTATGCAACTGTAGGCTGAATAAAACATTTACTCACAGTCTAGTCTGTCAGCTATTGTGTTTATTGATTAATTCCAGTTAATCATTTTGGACTGTAAAATCGTAAATTGCCTAGTCAGCCCAAGTTTGAATATAAACCACATTTGATCCATTCACATTTTCTCACAAGCAAATGGGCTATAAATAAGCCTACACAACGTTACCTCTTCGTTAACATTGGCTAGAGGGAGGCTAGACTATGCATCTGCTGTTGTTAGTAGCCTACAGTTGATCAGACTGAAAATTTGTATCGTTTCCAGGCAATATGATCACTAATGTTTAGGTGTATAGGCTGCTACATTTATGTAATAGTCTTTGCTTGTGTATGTCGGGAGTGTTGTGTTATTATGCTTGATAAATAAATACCAGAGGAAAGTGAAGAGCGCGCCTTGAGCTTTGTCCAGCCCGCGCTACCTGCGATTTCCGTGAATCTGATTGGTCAAGACAAGCAAAGAACCCGCAGCAGCACTCGAATGCAAACGACAGAAATGTGCGGGAGTTGACAAATAAGCCAAATCGGTCTAAATAACAGCACTTTGCCCCTCTTTTTAAAACTTTGCTTCGATATATTTTATTGAACTAAATAAACGTTAAATTAAAAAGTGAGATAAAGGTTAAATAAAATAAAAAAGTGTTTGAAAAGTGTTGTAAAACTATTTTCTTATAGCCCGGCGGTTGTCAATGTGCGGTTGGATTATTTTCCCCAAATGGCTACTCAGGGCTAAATATGCTTACAACGTTATATTGTGTTGACCACAATATTACCACTACGACCTACCTTGGTCTGAAGGTAGGCTTTGGCACGTCCTACCGGAGTTATCGGAAGCTCCTAGTTCCCAGTGGGAAATTTTACTTGAACGCAGTAGCGGTGCGTGGGTAAAATCACTGGGGAAGCCAGGGAAAAAAGCCATATTACAACCTATGTGTTATGATAATTGCGTTGTTTTCTCTACAACCAATTAGTTAATTCATATGCATTACGACCGTGACATATAGGCCAAAGGGCCGAGACAATAAGAAGACACAGTGGCAGAATAAATTCAATCACACGTTTGATTCATCACAAAACTGGAGAGCAAGTCCATAAAGCATATTGCATGTAACGAACCTACATGATCTACAGAATGGTAAAGCAAGTTAATGTTTCCAACATTTTCGGACCACTAAATAACTATTGATTTATACTGAACAAACATTTAAACCCAACATGCAACAATTTCAAAGATTTTACTGAGTTACAGTTCATAAGGAAATCAGTTAATTTAAATAAATTCATTAGGCCCTAATCTATGGATTTCAAATGACTGGGAATAGATACAGATATGCATCTGTTGGTCACAGATACCTTAAAAAAAGGTAGGGGCATGGATCAGAGAACCTGTCAGTATCTGGTGTGCAGCGTGACACATCTCCTTCACATAGAGTTGATCAGGCTGTTGATCGTGGCCTGTGGAATATTGTCCCACTCCTCTTCAATGGCTGTGTGAAGTTGCTGGATAATGACGGGAACTGGAACACGCTGTTGTACACATAAATCCAGAGCATCCCAAACATGCTCAATGGGTGACATGTCTGGTGAGTATGAAGGTCATGGAAGAACTGGGACATTTTCAGCTTCCAGGAATTGTGTACATATCCTTGCGATATGGGGCCATGCATTATCATGCTGAAACATGAGATGATGGCGGCGGATGAATGGCAAGAGCATTCAAATTGCCGTTGATAAAATGTAATTGTGTTTGTGGTCCGTAGCTTATACCTGCCTACACCATAACCCCACCACCACCATGGGGCACTCTGTTTACAATGTTGACATCAGCAAAAAGCTCACCCACACGACACCATACACATGGTCTGCGGTTGTGATGCTGGTTGGACATACTGCCAAATTCTCTAAAACGACGTTGGAGACGGTTTATGGTAGAGTAATGGACATTCAACTCTCTGGCAACAGCTCTGGTGGACATTCCTGCAGTCAGCATGCCAATTGCACGCTCCCTCAAAACTTTAGACATCTGTGGCATTGTGTTGTGTGACAAAAGTTTTGTGACCTTTTATTTTCCCCAGCACAAAGTGCCCCTGTGTAATAATCATGCTGTTTAATCAGCTTCTTGATATGCCACACCTGTCAGGTGGATGAATTATCTTGGCAAAGTTACAGTTCATAAGGAAATCAGTTAATTTAAATACATTCATTAGGCCCTAATCTATGGATTTCAAATGACTGGGAATAGATACAGATATGCATCTGTTGGTCACAGATACTAACAGGGATGTAAACAAAACAAAAAACATTTTAGAGAAAAAAGCTTTTTGTGTGTATGGAACATATCTGGGATCTTTTATTTCAGCTTATGAAACATGGGACCAACACTTCCCATGTTGCGTTTATATTTTTGTTCAGTATAGAACCATAGAGAGTTACCGCAATTCACAAAGAAAACAAGAACTGCCTCCACTATTCCAGCACCATTTCAAATTCAACATTTAAACATCATCAAATCACCTATGCTTAGTGTTATACAGTGACAACTAAAAGATACTAAAAACTATTTAGTCCAATCAATGTAAGCTAAATATGATGTGGCTGTCTATGTTTCTGATTGTGTGTGTGTGTGTGTGTGTGTGTGTGTGTGTGTGTGTGTGTGTGTGTGCAAGTAGAAAAACATGTTGACTCACCCTACTTGTAGAGAAACTCCTATGCCATCCTCCTCTCTTTCATGTGGACGAAACAGACTATCACTCTGTCATACAGTACATTCTTTTATATTTGTTATCTTAAGTTTCCTGGCTAAAATGCTTGCTCGTTAACCTAACTTACTTTCATGGGCAATGTTAGCTAGTTAACATTAGCCTTCTACTGTACATCTAGCTACAAATTGAACTTCCATCTTCTCAGGCCAGGGGCACAATGTATAGATTAATGGCTGGATCAGAATCACCGTTATAATCATTGGCCAGTACGGAGAATTAAGTAAAACTACAAGTCCAAATCCCTTTCTCCATCCATGGCTAATTTAGAAAAGGGACAATTTTTGCTAGCTAGCCACTGGAGGACAACAACACAACGAGATGCAACAATTCAAGATGTTTCTGTCAATGACGTATGCTCTCGATGCGATTATGGGAGTGACGCCAAATCCAAACTGGCTTCCCTTGACACTTTTTTTTGGTGTTCCTGGATCATTCACAGTTGAGCTCACTCAGTTTAGCTTAACGCTGATTGGCTATTATTTTATACTTTTTTATCAAGGGGAGGCCAAATGCTTGCTGGCTTCCCTTGCATTCAATGCTGCGGGCAACAACAGTGTCATAATCTTGTGGACCAGACAGCATCAGATAGATGGCCGACATATGCAGAGACAGAGGGGTGCTGTTTTGCATGCTCGGATGCATTCTCCAGTGAGATACATTCAGCCTCTTGCGAATTGAAGTAAAATTATGAAACACAGAGACGAAAGATGTTTTTCCTATTTTTTCTTGGTAAATGTTTTGGGGAAGCCTGGCTTCCTTTGCCATCCATGAACACACCACTGCTTGAACGACACTCCAAGTTGGAATTACAAGTGGGAAACTTAGAGAAAATGTTTTTACCCAAGTTGACGAGTTGTGACGTTTCACCACTGACCTTTTCAACCAAAAGATGACAAATACGTGTTTTGACAATTACAACGTTATCAATAAGGAAAATATAGATAGTTTGTCCATTATGTCAAAGTTAAGCAAGCTAGCTAACATTGCTAATAACTAAGTTAGCTAGCTTGCTTAACTTTTACATAATGGACAAACTATCAATATTTTTAGCTTATCAAGCTAAAATCTTATTAGTTGAAGAATTGTTCCGACTTCAAAGACACGTGAACACACTCATGTAGACTTAGCTACCACTTCCCAGTTTCCCATTTCCCACGAGCACACGAAGCAATCCTTTATCCATAATCGGTAGATGGTTTAGGCCTCTATTAATTCTGCATCATTTACAAAGCAGTGCGCAAGAAACAAACCTATTCAAAACAGTTTTTAAGAATTGACCCCCCTTCCCAAATCAAACATGGGTGCTAATGTTGTCTCCTCGTTTTGCATGCACATGCTTCCACTACTTCCTGTCTGTTACAGCCAATCATAGGTGGCAGCATGACACGCAAGTTTAGCCGGGCTCATTAGCTAATGGGGGGATACCTAGTCAGTTGCACAACCGAATGCATTAAACCGAAATGCGTCTTTTGCATTTAACCCAACCCCTCTGAATCGACGTCCATGTTATCAGCACCCGGGGAGTAGTTGTTGTTGGGGGTTAACTGCCTTGCTCAAAGGCAGAACAGCAGACTTTTCCACCTCTGGATTCAAACCAGCAACCTTTCAGTTACTGGCCCAATGCTCTTAACAGGTGTGTGAACCACAGACAAGTGTGCACGCAAAGCAAGAAAATTCTGTCCTAATTATTTTGGAAATGTCTACGAATATGGATAGACCTATAACTTCCAACCTGGGAAAAGTGTCCTAAACAGATAGGCCAACATCACAGGTACAGTTATTTCAGCACGACATATCTCGACCACATCTATAATTAAATAATGAATAAGAGGTCTACGTTTAGGGTTTGTGGAAGGAGAGGTAGGGGTCAGAGCAAGGTGACAGAATAAATATGCAAATGACATGGAACCAACCCAACCTTAGGTGTAATGCATCCCCATCTACAATTAGTAACACCCCAAGCAAGTGGCAGAAAAGTGTCCCTGCTGCAAACATCAACACTGAGAAGAAATATTCCAGGGGCCAGGGGCCAGTGGGCCAGCAAAAAGTCCACAGCTGTCTCTCCATCTTCCATCCCATCTTTGTTTGTGTGTTTCTTTCCCCATATGAAATTGTGGTTGGAGTGAAAACATATTCTATCCAAGATGGCGTAGCAGTTCAGACGTCCTTTACCCTCCTCTTGTCGTGTCCCGTGTATATATATATTTACATATTTTTCTTCGCATTATCTTTTTACATTTTTTTCTTCTAAAACTCAACCTCAAAGCACTCTCCTGCAACCCGCCTCACCAATTTAAAAAAGAAAGTATTATTTACCTCAAATCCGAAATCCACAACAGAAGCTAGCCAGAGGTTAGCCATTTTCACTGGCTAAGGTTGGAGTTCAGCTAGCCACGGTTAGCTGTCCTCAGCTATCCATTAGCTCGAAAAGCTATCGCCAGTTTTTGTACAGCGCGACTCAGACCAGAGCACACCGGACCTATTCTCTCTCCTTTCCCCGATTTCTACCGCAGGCTCTGGACATTTGCACCTGGATCTTGCAGCTAGCTAGCTGCTACCTGAGTGATTATTGGCAACGTCGGTCCCGGAATTAACACACATTATTCCGGAGGTAGCCAGCTGAAGTGTCCCCTGGGCTACAATCACCTATCCTGACCCGCTTTACTGCCGATGCGGAGCCCCATCGGGCCCTCACGACTGGACCACCGACGTTATCTGCCCGAGGGAGTTATCCAACCGGCCCCTCCATCGCGACGTAACCTGATCGCCCATCTGTGGCCCACTAATCGTTAATCGTTAGCTGTCTTATCGGCTGCGATCTGAATAGGTCTATCGGACACTTTTCTTGGGCCACTATCACTAACTATTTTACCAACTTGGACTGGTCCCCCCTTCCACACGGAACCCCACTAACCCACAGACGGAAACGCACGAGGTGGCTAAAAACAGACCTCCCTCCATCTTCCACCAGCTTGCCCGGCTAGCTGTCTGAATCTCACTGGACCCTTTGATCACTCGGCTAAGCATGCCTCTCCTCAATGTCAATATGCAATGTCCATTGCTGTTCTGGTTAGTGTTTATTGGCTTATTTCACTGTAGAGCCTCTAGCCCTGCTCATTATACCTTATCCAAACTCTCAGTTCCTCCACCCACACATGCTATGACATCTTCTGGTTTCAATGATGTTTCTAGAGACAATATCTCTCTCATCATCACTAAATGCCTAGGTTTACCTCCTCTGTATTCACATCCCACCATACCTTTGTCTGTACATTATACCTTGAAGCTATTTTATCGCCCCCAGAAACCTGCTCCTTTTTCTCTCTATTCTGGACATCACAGACGACCAATTCTTATAGCTTTTAGCCGTACCCTTATACTCATTCTTCTCTGCTCCTCTGGGGATGTAGAGGTGAATCCAGGCCCTGCAGTGCCTGGCTCCACTCCTACTCCCCAGGCGCTCTCTTTTGACGACTTCTGTAACCGTAATAGCCTTGGTTTCATGCATGTTAACATTAGAAGCCTCCTCCCTAAGTTTGTTTTATTCACTGCTTTAGCACACTCTGCCAACCCGGATGTCCTAGCTGTGTCTGAATCTTGGCTTAGGAAGTCCACCAAAAACTCTGAAATCTTCATCCCTAACGACAACGTTTTCAGACAAGATAGAACGACCAAAGGGGGCGGTGTTGCAATCTACTGCAGAGATAGCCTGCAGAGCTCTGTCCTGCTATCCAGGTCTGTACCCAAACAATTTGAACTTCTACTTTTACAAATCCACCTCTCCAAAAACAACTCTCTCACCGTCGCTGCCTGCTATAGACCCCCCTCGGCCCCTAGCTGTGCTCTGGACACCATATGTGAACTGATTGCCCCCCATCTATCTTCAGCGCTCGTGCTACTAGGTGACCTAAACCGGGACATGCTTAACACCCCAGCCATCCTACAATCCAAGCTTGATGCCCTCAATCTCACACAAATTATTAATGAACCCACCAGGTACAACCCCAAAGCCGCAAACACTGGCACCCTCATAGATATCATCCTAACCAACGTGCCCTCTAAATACACCTCTGCTGTTTTCAACCAAGATCTCAGCGATCACTGCCTCATTGCCTGCACCCGTAATGGTTCAGAGGTCAAACGCCCTCCACTCATCACTGTCAAACGCTCCCTGAAACATTTCAACGAGCAAGCCTTTCTAATCGACCTGGCCCTGGTATCCTGGAAAGATATTGACCTCATCCCGTCAGTAGAGGATGCCTGGTTATTTTTTTTAAATGCCTTCCTCACCATCTTAAATAAGCATGCCCCTTTCAAGAAATTTAGAACCAGGAACAGATATAGCCCTTGGTTCTCCCCAGACCTGACTGCCCTTAACCAACACAAAAATATCCTGTGGCGTTCTGCATTAGCATCGAACTGCCCCCGCAATATGCAACTTTTCAGAGAAGTTAGAAACCAATACACATAGGCAGTTAGAAACGCCAAGGCTAGCTTTTTCAAACAGAAATTTGCTTCCTGCAACTCAAACTCTAAAAAGTTCTGGGACACTGTAAAGTCCATGGAGAATAAGAACACCTCCTCCCAACTGCCCACTGCACTGAGGATAGGAAACTCTGTCACCACCGATAAGCCCACTATAATTGAGAATTTCAATACCATTTTTCTACGGCTGGCCATGCTTTCCACCTAACTACCCCTACTGCATTCAACAGCACTGCACCCCCCACAGCTACTCGCCCAAGCCTCCCCTATTTCTCCTTCTCCCAAATCCATTCAGCTGATGTTCTGAAAGAGCTGCAAAATCTGGACCCCTACAAATCAGCTGGGCTTGACAATCTGGACCCTTTCTTTCTAAAATGATCTGCCGAAATTATTGCAACCCCTATTACTAGCCTGTTCAACCTCTCTTTCGTGTCGTCTGAGATTCCCATAGATTGGAAAGCAGCTGCTGTCATCCCCCTCTTCAAAGGAGGTGACACTCTTGACCCAAATTGCTACAGACCTATATCCATCCTACCCTGCCTTTCTAAGGTCTTCGAAAGCCAAGTCAACAAACAGATTACCGACCATTTCGAATCCCACCGCACCCTCTCCGCTATGCAATCTGGTTTCAGAGCTGGTCATGGGTGCACCTCAGCCACGCTCAAGGTCCTAAACGACATCGTAACCGCCATCGATAAGAAACAATACTGTGCTGCCGTATTCATTGACCTGGCCAAAGCTTTTGACTCTGTTATTAATCACCACATCCTCATCGGCAGACTCAGTAGCCTTGGTTTCTCAAACGATTGCGTCGCCTGGTTCACCAACTACTTCTCTGATAGAGTTCAGTGTGTCAAATCGGAGGGCCTGCTGTCCGGACCTCTGGCAGTCTCTAGGGGGTACCACAGGGTTCAATTCTTGGGCCAACTCTTTTCTCTGTATACATCAATGATGTCGCTCTTGCTGCTGGTGAATCTCTGATCCACCTCTACGCAGACGACACCATTCTGTATACTTCTGGCCCTTCTTTGGACACTGTGTTAACAACCCTCCAGACGAGCTTCAATGCCATACAACTCTCCTTCCGTGTTCTCCAACTGCTCCTAAATACAAGTAAAACTAAATGCATGCTCTTCAACCGATCGCTGCCTGCACCTGCCCGCCTGTCCAGCATCACTTCTCTGGACGGTTCTGACTTAGAATTTGTGGATAACTACAAATACCTAGGTGTCTGGTTAGACTGTAAACTCTCCTTCCAGACTCACATCAATCATCTCCAATCCAAAGTTAAATCTAGAATTGGCTTCCTATTTCGCAACAAAGCATCCTTCACTCATGCTGCCAAACATACCCTCGTAAAACTGACCATCCTACCAATCCTCGACTTTGGCGATATCATTTACAAAATAGCCTCCAATACCCTACTCAACAAGCTGGATGCAGTCTATCACAGTGCCATCCGTTTTGTCACCAAAGCCCCATATACTACCCACCACTGCGACCTGTACGCTCTCGTTGGCTGGCCTTCGCTTCATAATCGTCGCCAAACACATTGGCTCCAGGTCATCTACAAGACCCTGCTAGGTAAAGTCCCCCCTTATCTCCGCTCACTGGTCACCATAGCAGCACCCACCTGTAGCACGCGCTCCAGCAGGTATATCCCTCTGGTCACCCCTAAAGCCAACTCCTCCTTTGGTCGCCTCTCCTTCCAGTTCTCTGCTGCCAATGACTGGAACGAACTACAAAAATCTCTGAAACTGGAAACACTTATCTCCCTCACTAGCTTTAAGCACCAGCTATCAGAGCAGCTCCCAGATCACTGCACCTGTACATAGCCCATCTATAATTTAGCCCAAACTACTACCTCTTCCCCTACTGTATTTATTTATTTTATTTATTATTTTGCTCCTTTGCACCATATTATTTATATTTGAACTTTGAACTTTCTTCAAATTATAATTCTACCATTGCAGTGTTTTACTTGCTATACTTTATTTACTTTGCCACCATGGCCTTTTTTTGCCTTTACCTCCCTTATCTCACATCACTTGCTCACATTGTATATAGTCTTATTTTTGTCTACTGTATCATTGATTGTATGTTGTTTTACTCCATGTGTAACTCTGTGTTTTTGTATGTTGTCGAACTGCTTTGCTTTATCTTGGCCAGGTCGCAATTGTAAATGAGAACTTGTTCTCAACTTGCCTACCTGGTTAAATAAAGGTGAAATAAATAAAATAAATAAATAAATAAATATTCCTTCCCTGACATCTGTAAGCTGGGATGTTGTCCTCAGCTGTGCTTCTCAGTTCTCACCCAACCACCCAATCTACCTCCAGACCCCCCCCCCCCCCTCCCCCCATAGGTTTGCTTGTGAGAATAAGAGTGGGAATATGGATTTTAGCATCTATCTCGTGTGAGTGACAATTAGCATTGCCCACACTGGTTCCCAATAATGCCGTAGACGTGGACCGTGGCTGCACCTACAACACCGAGAATACAAAACATTAAGGACACCTGCTCTTGTAGAGTCCAAGACACAGACTGACCAAGTGAATCCAGGTGAAAGCTATGATCCATCATTGATGTCACTTAAATCCAGTTAAATCAGTGTAGATGAAGGGGAGGAGAATGATTTTTAAACCTTGAAACAATTGAGACATGGATTGTGTATGTGTGCCATTCAGAGGGTGAATGGGCAAGACAAAATATTTAAGAACCTTTGAACAGGGTATAGTAGTAGGTGCCAGGCACACCCGTTTGTGTCAAGAACTGCAACGCTGCTGGGCTTTTTACGCTCAACAGTTTCCCGTGTGAATCAGGTGGACCAACCAACTTGGCACAACTGTGGGAAGCATTGGAGTCAACATGGGCCAGCATCCCTGTGGAATGCTTTTGACACCTTGTAGAGTCCATTCCCCGACGAATTGAGGCAGTTCTGAGAGCAAAAGGGGGTGCAACTCGATATTAGGAAGGTGTTCCTAATGTTTGGTAAACTTAGTGTACTTACTTTGTTTGTTTTTCAAATGTGGTGGATTCTGATCGATCATGTCCGACTTCGTTTACAATTCAGTTACCATGACAATGTTGAATGTGCTAAGTTGCTTGGTGGGATAAAACCCCAATGCTACCCCTTCGGCCCACACACCAGACATATAATCAACTCATATCTCCTAAGGCTTAAGGCTTCCAGTCAGCCTGCTGAGTGAGGCATGAGAGACCAGAGGCCCACACACAGAGCCAGGGAGTGCTCCTCCTACTAACTACAACATTCATAATATTCTTCCCCTAGAGTCATTAGTAGAGGGGTGGCAGGTAGCCTAGTGGTTAGAGCGTTGGGCCAGTAACAGTAAAGGTTGCTAGATCGAATCCCCGAGCTGACAAGGTAAAAAATCTGTCATTCTGCCCCTGAGAGAGGCAGTTAACCTGTCATCGTAAATAAGAATTTGTTCCTAACTGACTTGCCTAGTTAAATAAAGGATTAAAAAAAGAATGTTGTTTGTGTAATGTGAGATGAAAATAAGTATTTCCTCACATAGATGAATGGAGGTAAAGCACATCACATTGGTGTCGTTGCTTGACTGGTTTAGGTGAGTGAGCTGAGAGATGGGGGACTATGACCTGAGGCAGGGAAGGAAACAGCAGCCCAATCTTCCACGACACAGCTACAAACTTTCCTTCCGCTTTTGAGTTTTCCCGTTGTGCTTACGGCAGGTGATGTCATCACCTTGTCTTTCTGCATCTTCAGAGTTACCGGCGGCTGCCGAGAGGCATTTTTCTTTGTCACTTGAAAGGTCTTTAACAATAAGATAAGTGCAAAGGCTTTTATAAACAGAAACCAAAAATTCAGCACAGCCCAAAAAGACATAGGCCTACTTCCTAATTTCACGCCATTATATAAATGTGTCAATCATTCATAACAGAAGAAAAAGCATGAATGAACATATATGATAGGACAGTACTGGATCAGGGTGACATACATATTATCTTTAACTATTTCATTTAGTTTTGTTGTTGTTGATGTTTGTCAAAGAGCACAGTGACATCATGGAAAACATTACCTTGAATTGAAGGACCTAAAAGGTATTTACATTCATCAAAGCCTGTGACACCATATTGTGCCATTCAAGTGAAAACCAATCCAGTCCAAGTAGGGCTAGATCGGCACAGATTTCCAGCATAAAGGTAAAGTAACTTCTATAGCGAATTTTATACACTTCAAACTGAAAAGTAATTCCAGCTCTTGGATAATAAAAGGAAAATGAAAGCAGGAGTGATTGTCAGGATCCATCCTTCAATGACTCTTACCCCAATGATTGGCTATCAACATCAAAGAAATTCAGCTGGCTTGGATCAAAGGAAGATGGCAGAGAATCATGAATCTGCCTGTAGTAAGTCACTTAAAAGAAAGGTAATCCCTATCAATTTTAGTTGATGTTGAAGACTGGATCTGTGCATTCCCACTAGCTGGGCACAGCTGACAACTTGGCCTTTGAACTGCTATTGTAAGGTTAACAATATACAGCCATTTTAAATATTGAATTCCACTATGCAAATGTAGATTTTCACAATATACCTCTAATATGTTTTCTTATTTTTTTAGATAGTAATGTATTTGTTATCCCTTTAATTTTCCAGACTGAATTATTTTCTTCTCCCCATCACAGCAGTGCAGTCAGTGCTGTTCTAAATTATTTTTTGGTGCAGCAATGCATTGGGATGCACCTCTCATAAACCATACTTTATAGCTATACTCAACCCCAGGCTTGAACCTCCTACAACATAAAGTATAATACATGACTTTAAAGTAAGCACACATTGAATAACGTATCAGGTAAAGGAAATATAAACTCAATATCACCCTTTTCTCTGAGTCTTGGATGTCGGTCTATCTCTATTTTCTCCTTTTCCTTTCTTCTTTTCCCGTCATTAGGTAAACTGTTGGTACTCTTGGTCGGTATGCGAGCATCTGAAGCAAGCAAGGATTCTGGGAGATGGACAGTTATTTCGTCACAGTCTCCTCATCTCTTTTTCTTTCCAACTGTCTTTCTCCCACTCCTTAACTGAGTCTCTCTCTCTCTCTCTCTCTCTCTCTTTCTCTCAGCAGTGTGCTATTAAAATCCAGAGACTCCAGTGTGTCTGCTTGCCTGTCACCTCCCACAGTCTCTTCACACACAGGCAGCTCTTCCTAAAACCAGGGCATGTGCTCCTCACTCACTCAGCCAGATAGTTTATCTATTTGCCTTACACACTTAACCCATGAGACGCCAAATACAGTTGATCCTTAACTTTTCAAAAGGAACCTTTGTATGAAAAATATCATGATACATCTAACATAACTACAGTTGTTTTTATCGCTTTGGTGCAATTTTCACAAGCATGTGGTACATTTTAACAACTATTATTCTCTTCACATGTGAAAAGGTGGTGTTAATATGTGAACTCTACATTAAATACATGTGAACAACTGACGTCGTGTGTCTTTTTGTTTTCACGTGAAAATTTCAGCTCAATGTGAAAACAGCTATTTCACAAGTGTTTGTTTGTAAGGGAAGTAATGAAATGGTATGGGGGTTTTAAGGTAAGTGTTCAGGTAACTGTTCAGCTAAAATAGTGTAAACATCTTTACTCAATATGATTACATTTGACATGATCCCTTAGTACTGACAAACCCCACCTGGATTTTAAGCTCACAACCTCTGGATATGGGGTACACTGATCTTTCTGCTGTGCCAGAAAGTCTGTAGAATTCTCAGAAGTCCCATACATATCCATTACCTATAATACATTTCTTCACTTAGCAGAAGTGTCATCTGCACTGCTATTTTAGTTATCAGTTAATCTGACTATTCTCTCATCATTGATATAATTTACTTCTTTCAGCAATTTCAGGGTTTTCTGTATAGTTGTCTAATGTTGGTGGGGTATATTATTCTGTTTTAATGTTACTCCTGAATAACTATGATACATATAATCGTTTTTTTGTGTGTATTTGTAACAAAACTGAGATTTACTTTGAAGTCCAGAGTGTGGGAATACAGGTGAAATCAGTTATTGACACACATGGTGGCATAGCAGGAAGATCGGAATGCCATGAACCTAGAGGTTGTGAGTTTAAATCCCAGGTGAGGACATGTTGAATAATAATTATTGTATAAATAAACATTCACAATGTAATTATGTATGTCAATATCACGTTTAAGGTAAGACCCAGTGTCGAAATAATAAAAGTTTATTATTTGAACAGGGGCAGGCAAAATGACAGGTCAGGGGCAGGCAAAATGACAGGTCAAGGGCAGGCAGAGGTCAGTAATCCAGATAGGTGGGGCAAAGGTAAAGGACGGCAGGCAGGCTCAGGTCAGGCAGAGGTCAGTAATCCAGATAGGTGGGGGAAAGGTACAGGGCGGCAGGCAAGCTCAGGGCAGGCATGAATGGTCAAAACTGAGAAACAAGAAAACAGGAACTATAGCAGACAGGCGCAAGGGAAACAACGCTAGTAGGCTTGACGAACAATACGACCTGGCAACAGACAGAGAACACAGATATAAATACACAGGGGATAATGGGGAAGATGGGTGACACCTGGAGAGGGGTGGAGACAATCACAAAGACAGGTGAAACAGATCAGGGTGTGACAGCCAAAGTGTGTCTAATATGTCAGTTGAAAACACTGCGACTGCGTGACGTTCCGGAGACATCCTAATCACAAATTTTTGCTTGCAGGGCATCAACTGTGAAATCTCGTGAAAAATATCCACATGTGAAACTTCATATAAAATATCATCACGTGAAGTGTTCCAAAACCACACGGTTTCACATTATTTCACATGTCAAATTTCAGATGAAAAATAAAATGTTGCATGTGCAAAACTTGAAATCATGTGATTTTTCTGTAAGCGAGTACTGTAATATATGCCATTTAAGCAGCAGACACAGTCCACACATTTTGGTACGTGACCCCTGTGAGACTCGAACACACAATTCTGGTGTTGCTAGTGCCATGCTTTAATGAACTGAGCCACATACAGGACCACTGCAAATTACAATACATGATTACAATACAGATGGAAGATGTATGATTGCCATCCCCATGAGCGTACCACCCTCCTTCAGGCCATAGAGGAGGCATGCAATGATTCCAATCCAGACCAATTTAGACCGAAAGGTTTTTCCGAAGGTACATGAATAATGAGGATATTTACTGCCGTTTCGATCAAAACCTATGGCCAAATGCTCAAGACAGGCTTGATGCAAACTAGTGCCTGCTAAAGATTGTTTCTTTAATTTCTTTAATTTTATTACATTGTGAAAGATGTCTTCAATGATCACACTTTTGATCACACAAGGGATAGAAATTATGGAAATTTGATGTTCAGTCAATTTTAATGGGTAGTGCAAGTGTATAGCCTAATGTAAAACAGTGTAGAGTACTGTAATTTACAGTACTGTAGCATACTACATTCAAAGAACAATTTTGAAACATGTATCTTACATGTTTTGGTATTGGATTAACTGGTTGTTAAAATAACTAAATTGAGAATATATCATTATGTTGTGTTTTTGTGATTAAACCAATGTACTAATTATATTTCACAGTAAACTTATATTTTGGATCAATGGTTGTGTGGTGAAAGATTTTTACAAACAAAATGAACGTACTATGAAAGGTTTTGAATGTAAGACTGAGTGTGTTGCAAGTGTTACCAGTTTGGAGTTTTGTACTAAAGTTTAAAAAATTCACCACAAACGCAATAATTAAAAAAAATATATAACATGTGATTCCATCTCAATAGAGATCAAGCTCTAAGCGCCTATATATTTATTGGTCTGGACTGTTAATATATACTGCTAAAAAAAATAAAGGGAACACTTAAACAACACAATGTAACTCCAAGTCAATCACACTTCTGTGAAATCAAACTGTCCACTTAGGAAGCAACACAGTTTGACAATACATTTCACATGCTGTTGTGCAAATGGAATAGACAACAGGTGGAAATTATAGGCAATAAGCAAGACACCCCCAATAAAGGAGTGGTTCTGCAGGTGGAGACCACAGACCACTTCTCAGTTCCTATGCTTCCTGGCTGATGTTTTGGTCACTTTTGAATGCTGGTGGTGCTTTCACTCTAGTGGTAGCATGAGACGGAGTCTACAACCCACACAAGTGGCTCAGGTAGTGCAGCTCATCCAGGATGGCACATCAATGCGAGCTGTGGCAAGAAGGTTTGCTGTGTCTGTCAGCGTAGTGTCCAGAGCATGGAGGCGCTACCAGGAGACAGGCCAGTACATCAGGAGACGTGGAGGAGGCCGTAGGAGGGCAACAACCCAGCAGCAGGACTGCTACCTCCGCCTTTGTGCAAGGAGGAGCAGGAGGAGGACTGACAGAGCCCTGCAAAATGACCTCCAGCAGGCCACAAATGTGCATGTGTCTGCTCAAACGGTCAGAAACAGACTCCATGAGGGTGGTATGAGGGCCCGACGTTCACAGGTGGGGGTTGTGTTTACAGCCCAACACCGTGCAGGACGTTTGGCATTTGCCAGAGAACACCAAGATTGGCAAATTCGCCACTGACGCCCTGTGCTCTTCACAGATGAAAGCAGGTTCCCACTGAGCACGTGACAGAGTCTGGAGACGCCGTGGAGAACGTTCTGCTGCCTGCAACATCCTCCAGCATGACCGGTTTGGCGGTGGGTCAGTCATGCTGTGGGGTGGCATTTCTTTGGGGGGCCGCACAGCCCTCCATGTGCTCGCCAGAGGTAGCCTGACTGCCATTAGGTACCGAGAAGAGATCCTCAGACCCCTTGTGAGACCATATGCTGGTGCGGTTGGCCCTGGGTTCCTCCTAATGCAAGACAATGCTAGACCTCATGTGGCTGGAGTGTGTCAGCAGTTCCTGCAAGAAGAAGGCATTGATGCTATGGACTGGCCCACACGTTCCCCAGACCTGAATCCAATTGAGCACATCTGGGACATCATGTCTCGCTCCATCCACCAACGCCACGTTGCACCACAGACTGTCCAGGAGTTGGCGGATGCTTTAGTCCAGGTCTGGGAGGAGATCCCTCAGGAGACCATCCGCCACCTCATCAGGAGCATGCCCAGGCATTGTAGGGAGGTCATACAGGCACGTGGAGGCCACACACACTACTGAGCCTCATTTTGACTTGTTTTAAGGACATTACATCAAAGTTGGATCAGCCTGTAGTGTGGTTTTCCACTTTAATTTTGAGTGTGACTCCAAATCCAGACCTCCATGGGTTGATAAATTGGATTTCCATTGATTATTTTTGTGTGATTTTGTTGTCAGCACATTCAACTATGTAAAGAAAAAAGTATTTAACAAGATTATTTATTTCATTCAGATCTAGGATGTGTTGTTTAAATGTTCCCTTTATTTTTTTGAGCAGTGTATAATTTCTTCTATTCCATTTTGTCCTTACAACTGTTTCATTGGATCATTTGTATAAAGAAGTCTATGGAAACAAGATTTGAATGTTATCTCAAGGGGTCATTGTCATTGGTCATTACATCTCTGTGTGTTTATGTGTGTAAATATTACATAATTGCAATTGGTGTAAATAGAATTAATAAAAACAAAAACTATTATTCAGTCAAAAGACTAACTATAAAATATGTGTTTCTCAGGCACCAGTGTCACAATTCAATTTTTTAAGTTCACATTGAAGTTCTATTAATATATCAATAGAGTATAAAATAGGCTACATTATAAATAACAACCTGAGTTTATGGCTTTTACCAAAAATCTATTGCAAATGCAAAGTACCAAATACACGTTTTTATTTCCTATAGTTCTCTGCAACTTCCAAGATATGTTTCGTTTTGAACCATTGTGTAATAAAATGTTGTATGGCTCAATATGTGAATTGAGCCTTAATTACATCTATATAAATGCAAGAAATGGCAAGTATAATTTATGAATGTATGAAAATGGTACACACTACTTCCATGTATCTGTGGGTGTTTCATATTGTGAAGAAACAAAGGGTGTTGAATGCACTGACAGTATATATTTGAATAGCTGTAGATCAAAGAATATGTTCAGTTAATGGTCCCACAGTGGTCCCACAGTGGGCCACTATAAAGGAAAGTGCCACCAATTAGGCTGCTATTCCATCCATTCTCATATCAAATCTCTCCAACAGAGTGAAATGAGCAACTGATAATATTAGCAACTTATCACTCTAAACATCCATCTAAACAGAACATGGATTTGTCCATTATTTTTGTATACAGTTCCTCTGTTTTGAATCCAAAAGGAACAACAGAGACAACAAGTCCTTGTGCATGTTTCCCACTTGTCCGTGAACTTCAGCCCTCTGTATTGGCACACAAATCCCATCACAGCCCTCTAGGCTTTATTCCAATGAGCGGCCATCTTGTTGGACCACAGTTTGTACCGATACGTTTTGTATTAGTACACCGCCCCCATATTCTTTGGTGGTGTTGTGTGCTGAAGAACCAGTCCTGAGTGCTGTGAGCGTGACTGTGAGGTCTGTTGATACCAGTGATGAGTGTAGTCCTCCACATAACATAGAGAGGAGCTGAGGGAGGGCTGGGGAGCCTGCTCTCTAGTGGCAGGGTCTGTGGGTACACTACTGTCCCAAATGGCCAGGGACGGGGGTGAATTGCAGGACATAGAGTCACTGGCTCCTGGGCTGTGGTCCAGTGGAACTTCCCCGTTTGTGTACAGCTTCTTGAATTTGGAACGCCGATTCTGGAACCAGATCTTGACCTGGAAAAAAAAAATATTTGAGCTACAGGTTGTTTGGGATGTTTGTACCAGAAAATGTGAAGGTATGAATGAGTTAAAAATGTATTATCTAGCAAAGTGTTGTAATTTCATATTGACACACTAAGCCTTATTAGAATAGAACATAACTAATTATGTTGCATTGAAATTTGGAATCCAGATGCAAACTTAGATCCATAAATGAAGCTATCAATGATCAGATATGAAAACAAACAGGAAGAGGTTAATAAACCCAGTGGTTTGACATAATATAAACAATACTGCTTTTTTTAATCGCTTTGGTACAATTTTTACAAGTATGTGGTGAATTGTAAGATAAATGTTTCAAATTTGTCCTTTGAATGTAGTATGCTCCAGTACTATAAATAACAGTACATGACACTGTTTTGACATTAAGCTATACACTTGCACTACCATAATATAATATAATTTCCATCATTTCTATCCCAGGTGTGATCAAAGGTATGATGATTGAAGACATCTTTCACAATGTAATGAAATTAAAGAAATTAAAGAAACATACGTTTTAGCAGACACTAGTTTGCATTAAGCCTGTCTTGAGCATTTGGCGATAGGTTCTCATCAAATTTGCAGTAATTATCCTCATTGTTCATGTACCTGGGGAAAACCTTTTGTCATGGCAAACTTCATTTTGGATACATGTTTATTGAATAGGGGATGCATTTCTTTCTTGTTTTGGACTTTCTGGATTATTTGTGCATTGGTATTGTATTGATATTGTATTACTGCACCGTAGGAGCTAGAAACACAAGCATTTCATGCAACTGCTGTAAGATTAGCTAATCTGTGCACGTGACCAATAAACTTTGAATTGTTACATAGAGTACATCTCTGATCAGATTTTTTTTTTTACTTACTGTGAAGTAAAATCATAGTAGTACATTCGAGTATATATATCAAATGTTTTATGTTACAGACATACTTTTTAATATGTAATTCTCAAAATCTGTAGTAGACAAACCAGTTTACGTGTACAATCTATAGGTTAACCAAACGTTTAAATGATCATCAATTAAGAACAGTCAGATTAAGTAATAGTAACATGTCTTTTAACAAAAGAAAAGAGAATCATATCAAAAGTAATGTGAGTATTGCATTGTGAATGGAAATTACTTTATATGAACATGTATTGCAATGTGAAACATGTATTTCTAGATGAAACACTGTTTAAGTTGGGCTCCCGAGTGGCGCAGCGGTCTAAGGCACTGCATCTCAGTGCAAGAGGTGTCACTACAGTCCCTGGTTTGAATCCAGGCTGTATCACATCCGTCTGTGATTGGAAGTCCCATAGAGCGGTGCACAATTGGCCCAGCATCGTTTGGGTTTGGCTGGGGTGGGCCGTCAATGTAAATAAAAAATGTGTTCTTAACTGACTTGCCTACTTAAATAAAAGTTAAAAAAATTATAATTCAGTTTGGTGAAAAAGTGACTATGATTTTGTATGTTGTACTAAGTCAATTGAACATGTGCTAAGAGTTTAAAACAACTGCCTTTTTAATTATCTGTTTTGCGTTTTGTACTAAGAGTTATGAAAATGTACCACATACTTTTGAAAATTAAAAGCGATAAAAACATATAACATCTCAAATTATTCACTAAGTGTAGAATTACAGTGTGCAAAAAGATGCCAGTATAGTTCATGGTTTTATTAGACAAAAAAACATAAATCATAGAGATATAAATCTCTCAACAGCGTGTCATAACAGTGGTATGTGGCTTCCTCACCTGTGTTTGTGTCACGCCGAGATGAGCCGCTAGTTCGGCTCTCTCAGGAAGAGACAAATACTGAGCTCCCTGGAAGCGATGTTGCAACGCAGCGAGCTGGTAACTCGAATATATTGTGCGAGGTTTTCTGATTTTTCTAGGCTTTCCGTTGACCATTCTCACCTCAGGATCTGGTTCCTCTTTCACTAAAAAATGACAACAGAGCATTAGTAGGCTAAAAGGACTTGAGGGGCTCATACATTTACACTAGACCTACAGAGGGCTTCAACAGCCTATGCCTACAGAAAAAAAGTATTATGATAACAGATTAATTAATTAATGATATTTCATTAAGTCAACATCAATTAAAGAAAATATGATTATGCCTTAAATTTTTTTACCAGTTCTGAAATAGGCTTTTACTCAATAGCCTAAACAGGGTTTGGTGCACAAAATGTCTCTGTCCAAGATATTACAATGCTCTCACACTATTATGGGATATGTCACTAATGAGAGAAGATGATTGGTGCATCGAGTATATAGGCTATTGAGCCTTCATGTATTGTTTGTGGTGTAAGACAGGCTATTGAGCCAAAAAGCAATGTGTGCCAGACTGACATGTTGTGAAAACTGATGTTGATGCATGTGGCTTTGGGCTTAGCCCTGGGCCAATTTCGAAGAGAAAGATTGTTCCTGGAATGTCAATGCTACCAGCTAAACGGTATTTTATAGGGCTGGATACCTAAACATTGTTAACAACACAAAAATTACCAATGACAACACAAACACAATAGCAGTTCTCTCTCAAATGTGAAGGTTTCAGCTGCTTTTCAAAACCAATTTTGGGAAAAATAAGGAAACCTTTTGCGTTTATAGAGTAGGCTATATTTTCATTTGCATTCTAGGCCATTTGAACAATGTATATTATTTAAGAGCTTAATAGCATAGTGTGTTATTGCAAAACAATTAAAGTAGACTAGGCCCAATGGGTCATTTGAATTGTAGGATAAAAATGATATAATACACTATTCCCTGGGAGCTCATCTTAAAGGTCATGAACAGTCAAAATCATGTATTTCATGAAATTGGATGATATTTGGATGAAACCAGATCAAAGTATGATGACCAATGTATGAAAAGTATGACTGTTGCTTCTACATTGATCAAGTTGGTTCATAAAGTTACTGGTCCCCTCCCCCATGTCAAACACTTGGATTCAGGAGGCGGGATTATTAAGGGGATAGGGTATCATCACCTTAATTTTCTCTTATCTAATTTAAATAAGTACCGCCTTGTAACCAACATCAGAGAAGGCGTGGTTGCAAATGGGCATGTGTAACAGTATAGCTTCCGTCCCTCTCCTCGCCTCGAACCAGGGACCCTCTGCACACATAAACAACAGCCACCCTTGAAGCATCGTTACCCATCGCTCCACAAAAGACACAGCCCTTGCAGAGCAAGGGGAACAACTACTTCAAGGTCTCAGAGCGAGTGAAGTCACTGATTGAAACGCTATTAGCGTGCACCCCACTAACCATTTCACATTGGTTACACTCAGCCCCCTTTTGACCTCCTCCTTTTCCACAGCAACCAGTGATCCGGGTCAACAGCATCAATGTAACAGTTTTGCTTCCGTCCCTCTCCTCGCCCCTACCTGGGCTCAAACCAGGGACCCTCTGCACAAATCAACAACAGCCACCCTCGAAGCATCGTTACCCATCGCTCCACAAAAGCCGCGGCCCTTGCAGAGCAAGGGGAACAACTACTTCAAGGTCTCAGAGCGAGAGACGTCACTGATTGAAACGCTATTAGCGCGCACCCCGCTAACTAGCTAGTCATTTCACATCGGTTACACATGGTTTATATAGCTAGATAGCTACTTTACTGTGCCAACATTTGGTGGTAGGGTATCAGCAAATATAATTAAAAGTTTGCCATTGATGAATATGGCAAAGATACTTTCATGTTTACACTTTCATCTGTGTCTGGCGTTAGCTAACTACTGGTTAGCTAGGTCTTCAGCCATTATGGAACAAAAGGGAGGGAAGGGTCGTTCAAAACTCTGACGCAGTTGTCAAGTCAAGACATTCGTTAGTGCTGCTGGGAACCGCATCACAAGAGACATGCCAAACGGGAAATGTATAAAACATTTTTGACATCATTGATGCAATTTCAATGTTGTTTGAGTTGCTTTGTATATCACCAAATTTGCTTGAGATGATTTTACTGCAACACTGCTCAGTGCAACCAAGTTGCTTGAGAACTCATGAATATATGTTCCCCGCCTACTCGCCTGTCTTTTCAAACTTCCTAGTGGTTAGCTATGAGCGAAAAAAGTAATTTCTCTCATATTTTGAGAATTTCTATCCAAAACGAATATTATGGATGATATTTTAGTCAGTCAAAAGGCTATTTTACATGGGAATCAGAATGACTTTGGTACCTTTAAGAATTGTTTTACAAAAATACAAATGGGGTAGGATTTAGCTAATTTTCTTTTAATTACAAGTTGTCACATATCACATGTTGTTAGCTTTGCAGCCTACAAAGCAGAATAGCAAAAAAATATATTTTTGCATAGCATATCCTTAAAGATTTTTTTTATCACGTGAAGTAAATGTGATAACATGTGAAACGAGTAAAAGCAACACATGATAACATGAAAGTACACATGTGAAAACATTTCAGCACATATGAAAACATCATATTATATTAAATAAATCTGACAATACGGGGAGGCAAAATTTCAACATGCAATACCATGAAACTACACGTGACAACATTTGAAAGTTTTTCACATGTGAATCTGCAATTCACATGTGAAGTGAAAACATTCTCCTCACATGTAAAAAGGTGGTGTTAAAATGTGAACTCTATATTGAATACATGTGAACATTTTTCACATTTGAACATCTGACCTCAAGTGTCTCTTTTGTTTTCACATGTGAAAATTTCAGAGCAACATGTGAAAACAGTTATTTCACATGTGAAACTACAAATGTCAGATGTTTTTTTTGTATGGGAAGTAATGCAATGGTATGGGGATTTTAAATCTGGAATCCTTATTTACTACATATATGTTTGAACTTTAATGACCAATTAATGATATATACCCATTGATTCTTGTATAATACAACTTATAAAGGCCTCATGAGCTTAGATCAACTGTCGTACCCCATCAGAACCCAAAATAGAAGCTTGTTTTACTCCAATGTTTGTAAACAATGTAAAGGTAAAAACAACTGTATGGCCTGAAAATATGGTTAAAACTATAATTGGGATATCATGGATCAATAGCTCTGTCTATGAATTTGAGAGTGGTTACACTTCTCCAGGCCAATCTCTCAACATTTGTACACTTACTACTGACTTATCAACATGGCCCCACCTGGGATTTGAACTACACACCCTGGGTTGTGCTGTTCTTTCTGCTGTGCCACAGTCGCCTACAGATTAATTAGGGTGGGTATCATTTGTGGAACGTTCCAACAGGAATCTGTTCCAAAAGCTTCGTAAAGTACAAGGTTGCCAACAAACAACGCATACAAAGTAGCATGATCAATTCAACTAGTTGACGAATAGGCATCAACTCAACACGTAGCTTATTCTTAATGTTTGTCCATAGGCTACCAGAGTGAGGACAGATATTTTTCGGAATGAACGTGATGAGTGTAAAACTGAATTAAATAGTCAATCACTCCCTACCCTGTATCTTATTTTGCCACTATACAACTTTGTACGCGTTGTTTTTTGGCAACCTTGTTATCTATGAAGTTTTTGGAACAGATTCCTGTTGGAACGTTCCACAAATTATACCCACCCGATTAATTACCACAATACATCTCTGCATTTAGCAAAAGACTGCCATCTGCACTGCTATCATTTAATCTGACTATTCTTTCATCACTGATTTCATGTACTTATCTCAACATTTTGAGGGTTTTCTGTATAGTTGTCTAATGTTGGTGGGGCCTACTATTCTGTTTTAATATTACTCCTGAATCATTATGATAAATATAATCATTTTTCTTGAGTGTATTATACAAAGCTGAGGTTTACTTTTAAGTCCAGTGTAGGAATTCAGGTGAAATCAGACATTTACACAGACATGGTGGCATAGTACTAAGTTCTGAATGCCATGAACCAAGAGGTCTTGAGTTCATATCCCACATGAGGACATGTTGAATAATAATTACTGTATAAATAAACATGCACAATGTAATCGTGTATGTAAAATACTGTAGGTAGGCCTAATTTAGTTGATAAATTATTCAAAATCAAAAGTAGGCTACGCCAACTTACACTATTTTCAAAACCGTTGAACTCCCCCCAAATTAATGCCCAACACCAATATTAAGCTGACCAAATGTAAATTCGATTCATATCATTTTAAATAGGCCCATTTAAATTATGTGGCATAAAGGTTGGTCCTCGTTGTCGATAAGCGATAGCCTACGCATTTGGGATGGTTAATTTAACATGGGCCACATTGACACTATTAATAAACATAACTTCGAGACAACTCTTTATTCACCAAAAATGGCAACGCGTCTCATGCGTAAATCTTACCGATATCTTGGAGATGAGACTGTATGTCCCCGGTGTAATGAGCGTATTGCTTCTGGGGATAAGGGTATTCCGATTTTGCAATGTAGGCCCTCGATACCCCAATCCCATGGAGATTGTAATGGTGATCATACGAGTATGGCTTCATTGGTTGCGAGCAGGACTGGCAGTGGCTGGGGTAGTAGCCGTGGTGGCTGTGCGTCGTCTGGCCGCTGTAGAACCCCATGTCCATGGGAGAGGACTTTGGCAGCGTCGGGAAATCATTGGAGCCCGGGTGACAGCTCACTGTGGCGTGGAGATCAGACGACAGGCTCGATGCCGCCTTCTCAGAAGTAGTTCCATTCATCCTGCACCGCCCTCCTTCACTCTCCTAATAAAAACCTCCAGAAATAGTGGAGACTTGTAAGAAAGGCGTAGTAAGTTGAAATACAAGTTTGAAAAGAAAACATAAACTCCACAAAATAAAACCAAAACAATAGGCCTATTGTGGAGCATCGAACTCCTCAGAGCCTATCCAACGTCCCTCGGCGAGACTGCACTGCACTGTTGCGGCACCCAACCCAACTGAACTCAAAATTACAGAGCGAGGGGGGTGGATGCTTCATTCCCATTGGTTCCAAACAGTCTCTGCTTCGTTTACCCTGAGGGCTAAACTCGAAAATTTCCAGAACATCCCCCGGCCCGAACCACAGTCCCATAACCTTTCTGAAAGTAGAAGATACATTTTCTGTTGGATGTGTTTATTAGGCCTAACTAATACATGTTTAGTCAACATCTGTCTATCTGAAACAAGGATTTGCACCATTCTTCAGTGGAGTTGCGCATAAAAAAAACAAAAAAACATAGCCTATATTTTTGTACCTTTATTTAACTAGGCAAGTCAGTTAAGAACAAATTGTTATTTTCAATGACGGCCTAGGAACAGTGGGTTAACTGCCTTTCTCAGGGGCAGAACGACATATTTTCACATTGTCAGCTCAGGGATTCTAGCTTGTAACTTTTCGATTACAAGTCCAACGCTCTAACCACTAGACTACCTGCCGCCCCTATATGCATAGGTTTGGGCATAGGCTATTTATTCAATGACTTTTCCCTAGGCGTGGCAGCCCTAGAATTGTGTCATCACTAGTTACCACAATGAAAAAGTAATAAACCCCGCCTATTTCTACCATTTATCTTCTTAAAATCTGATTTTAAACCTACCCGTAACCCCAACCCTAACCATACTGCTAACCTTATGCCTAACGCTTTTTGTTTTCATGAATATTTACGATAGCCTATAGCAATGTTGACTTTGTGACTGTGGTAACTAGTGGAAACCCTAGACGTGGCCATCCCATGCACATCCTCCAAAACAACCCAAAAAGTGGGTCAATGACACCAAGGTTTGGATAAATCAAGGTAACGTGTGTGTAATTCGACTTCGTTGATTATCAGATATGCAGCAAATGATGGCCTACCAGCCTATCAAAACGCAATTAACTCATATACCCTTTAGATAATGTCAAGTGAAACCAAGTGAAACTCTCATGAAGGTGTGTAAAAAAAAGATACATCAACTATCGCTTTCCTCTTTTAACTTCCATGGTTGAACGTTTTTAACCTTTGTCTATTAGCAGTGAACCAGGTTCTACAGAGCCCCTTGGGGATCATGATAGGGGGTTAAAACAGCCAGGCTAATCAGTTCCCTCGGGTTTTATCCATTCCTTCAGTTTTTTTTATTTGTTCTCTCTATTTTATTGTTCATTCCTTCAGTTTTTTTATTCCTTAAATCGTTCGTTTTTGTTCATATAAATTACTCCTGAACTCCTTGTGGATTTATGTAGCCTCTCTCTCAGCCTGGTCTCATAGACTAGACGTAACAAAGTAACTTTAAATCTGGTACATTCAAATTAGTGTGATATGTGACATTTGGTATGGAGTTTGAATCTCATCACAGACAATTTTAGCTAATGAGCAACTTCAACTACTTACTACTTGAAGATCCCGTGTGGCTCAGTTGGTAGAGCATGATGTTTGCAACGCCAGGGTCGTGGGTTCGATTCCCACAGGGGTCCAGTACGGAGAAAAAAATGTATGAAATGTATGCATTCACTACTGTAAGTTGCTCTGGACAAGAGCCTCTACTAAAATGTAAATGTACTTTTTAGCTACTTTGCAAATACTTAGGGAAAGGTTAGCTAACGTAACTCCTAACCATAGCCACCTAGCTAGAGTTTGTAACATATAATACGAATTGTAATTCATAACATATCATACTAAATGGGTGATGGAATCCAAAAATGTATACATACCATACATACCATACTAAATCTTGGATTTGCATACAGAATAATACAAAATGCCCTGAAACCAGCTTGGATCTCTAAATATAAATATGCATGTATAGGTCTTGTAGCTATCATCCACCTAGTATATAGACTTTTCCTTTTGAAGGACTGTTGTCTGTAACTATTCTAAGCCTAACCACCTCCGAGGCCTGAGCCCTAACCTCTCTGGCCCCTGTGCCGAACCCTAACCACCCCAGAGACCCGAGTCCCAACCCTAACCTTTCTGGCCCTTAAAACCCAACCATAACCACTCCAGAGACCTGATTCCTAACCTTAACCTCTCTGGCCCCCATACCTAACCCCAACTATTCCTAAGGCCTGAGTCCTAACCCTAAATATCCTTGGTTCTCATGTCCTAACCCCTAGAGAGATCCAGTCCCTTTTTCCACATGATAAGTTTAATTGACATTTGTCTCCAAATTATTTTGAATATACTCCCTTATTTTCTTATGGCAAAATACACCCCCCTTCCCCCTTTCATTCTTATTTTTCTTTTCTTTTGTTCTTTGTGTGAGTATTTTTTTTTCATTTTGAAGGGATGGTTATATGTACAATGACCTGTGCCTGTGCTAGCTTGACATCTACAGATGACAAGTGTTCAGTCCCCTAACCAAACCCTAGCCTAGCTGACGCTAGCCAGCTAGCTAATGTTAGCCACCTAGACAGAATTTGTAACATATCATACGTTTAGTAAATTCGTAACATATTGTACATTTTGCAAATTCGTAACATATATGAAATGGGTGATGGACATCCACAAATTAATGCATAGCATATGAAACATTTTGTACTGAATCTCGGATTTAAGTACAGAATAATACGAAGTGCTCTGAGACCAGGATTTATTTCTAGGCCTAAAAAGGTAATTATGTATGCTACCATGACCGTCCCACTTGGCTGAAAACATATTGCAGTCTAAATGTAATTCTATTTAGTTAATTACATGATGCAAATGGTGATGATAACTGACCATTCAAAATCTTATTTCCAGTTTCAGGGTTTTCATAGGTCGCCGAATTATAAAGGGCAAATAATAGGTCATGGGCGTGTAAAAACCCCTCAATTAGGCGAAGTAATTTCAATAGCCAAAAAGTCAGGAGCCTCACTAGCAGTCATAACTGAATGATGCATGCATGTTTATGATGCAAACCAAATAGGCTACACTTTGTGAAGACTCGAATTGATGTAACTTTTACAACATGAACATTTGGCAATTTTGTGAGCCTCATCTCCGCGACACCATGCAGTGCATAAAGTTAGGACCATGGTGCAGCCAAATGTGTTTGTTGTTTCGAGCCAGCAACCTTTCGTTAACTGGCCCAACGCTCTAACCACTAGGCTACAGTATTGTCAACTAATTTTCAGGGTAAGTTGCTGGAGACAGGTTGATTTGTTGCTAGAAGTTGCTAAATGACGTTGTGATGTCATTGCGTGATAACGTAAAACTGCGTCAATACGTAGAATACGCAATAACGTTACTCAAATTGACTGGCCATCTCTACAAAAAATATGATTTGACGTTTATTCAGGTACAGACCCCCACTCTTTTCTGTACTTCTGGCTGTACAATTTTGATTGAGACATGTTGATTAATGTTGTAAGTTCTGTTCAAGATTAAACATTCGTGACCAACTATATTCATTGGGTTTGGCTCGTCAAACCCGTACTACTGCTGCTGCAGTCAGCCAACCATGATTTGCAATTTGCTGGGCTGCTGCTGCCTGTGCACGAGCAGAGCGCCTGCTGCTGACGTCACTCACAATGCACTTTTGCAGCCAGGCACGTGTTTTGTGACTGCGTGTGTGACAGAGAAAATCGTTTTTGTCATTTAGAGGGAAAATGCGTGCATTTTAGCGTTTGAGTCACTTTTCAAAAGTTGCTAAAAGTTCCAAATACATTTTTAAACGTAGCTAAATTTGTTGCTAGGTGCTGTTTGAAAAAAAAAAGTTGCCAGGGTAGTCTGAAAAGTTGCTAAATCTAGCAATAAAATTGCTAAATTGGCATCATTGCTAGGCTACCTGCTGCCCTTAAAGGCTACGTTTTGCTCAATGTCTATGAGAGCTAACATCACTTTTTGTGAATTTTGAAGAATTTATGTAAGCCAATAATAAAAAACATAAATCGCATAAAAGCCTCATAATTCATACAGGTAAATGGGAATTTAACCGCAAAAGTTCTTTGTATGTGCTCATGACATCACGCACCACATCCCTTTATCCGCAAAAAGACAATTTGATGAAAACATCTCTGGTGGTAAAATGCGCATAGGTCGTATTGTTTTTATGCGGATTTTAGAAAATTGGCATTAAAATCTGGGCCAACCTAGCTAGTAACCACGTTTACATCCACCGTTTTTATGTGAGTAAAGTCATACTGTAGCCTATATATATTTTTTCTAAATAGCTGTGTTGGAAACAGGAAGTTTCAGTACAATTTTATAAATGCCAACAGCTAATTTGTTCGTCTGACATGGTGGGATATTTTTGTGTCGGTAAAACGTATTATGCGCGAAATGGGGGTGGAAAGCCTTTATGCGCAGATATTGATATAGCCTATAACCGTCACATCTAAGTAAACTAGGAGTCACGCGTCGATAATGTGTGTTGTCCTCCCACTATGACTCGTGAAAACATGCAGTTTGTTAGGCTACAGATGAAATAAATTGATTAACTTCAGAGTGGGGCACGGTGATGCGTTTTATGCCGCTTTCCAAAAAATATCTCGGGTGACATGAGGATCGATGCTTGACTGCCGTTTGACAAATACAAATATTCTCGCTATTATCCATAATACTCTCATCATGTCGACTAGCCTACCCGCACTGGCACTGTATCTGTCAGCAGTTGGCTAGAGCGCACGTGCCAAGACCAGAGTAGACACATTGTATATTTAACGCAAGCTACTGATAGCTATTTGCTTTGTTGCAATTACAATATGTTCAATTGGAAATTTGCCAGGCTAGGGTATAGATTAACTAAAGAACTCCTCCGAAGTACAGATTTAAAGTCATGAAGCAGAATTCCTGCCTAGGGATGAGAGTGCATCATTACACCATATTTGCACCCTGAGTGATTTTGCATGCCCGTTACTATTATTTTCCCTTATGATTCAGAGGCATATAAAAGCTCTATGGCATATGGAAATAAGCTATTGAATGGTCAGTGGTCATCACCATTTGAAACACGTAATTAAATATGACATTTTGGCTGCAATATGATATCGGCCAAGTGGGACCATCATGGTAGCCTAAAGAGAATAGGGAACTAATAAAACATGAGGTAATGGATAAACCTTGGAAGTGAATAAAGAGAGGGAACTAATAAAAAAGAGGGAAATAATAATTTAAAAAAAAGAGGGCATGGATTAATGTAATGTAAATGGATTAGCCTGGCTGTTTATTTTTCTCCACCATGACCCCTAAGTGGAGGTTAATTAGGTGAGATATAAAATGCAGTCTTATTCATGATTAGGTTAGACCATTTTTGAAGTTTGAAAACATCTGAAAAACGTTGATTTTGTAGTAAAATGTTCCTTGAATAAGCATGTAGCCTGTTATTTAATAGTACTTTTGCCAGACAGTAGGCATACCAATTACAATGTGAACATTGCTCAAGCAGAGCGTGAAGGATTTTTAAGACATGTATATATATATACATATACACACATATATATATATATATATACACACACATGTATGTATGTATGCACGCACGCACACACACATACACACACACACACACATATTAGTCAACCTAAAGATATTATTTTCCCTTTTCATCTGTGACCCAACTAGAAAACAATTTCACTTGTGAAAGTCCTAATCCAATAGCGCTCCCTGGTGTCTGATAAGTGTAGCTACATACCTGTGCACCTTTTTAGTCTGTCCCAAATGACACCCTTTACTACTTTAGGGCCTTACCTAAAGTAGTAAACCATATAGGGAACAGGGTGTCATGTGGGACACATCACTGGGCTATGTTAAGATGCCCTAGCTGTGTAAAATGGTTTGGTGAACAGACCCCAGACTCGTTGCAGCTCTGACTGTTCAATCACCTTTTGCCTATGTTTGAGTTGTCTAAAATTGAATAAAATGTAACAATTCATTTACCCTGATAAATGCAGCACATATGCTGAACCTGATAACATATGTGAGAGAAAAATCTATATACAGAGAAAAATAAAAATCTAGGTATTTCTTGATTATTGTAATAGGCAATGGGCAAAAACGAGGCAAAGTCCATCTAGTTTAGTTCCTTCAAACAGAAAATTAAGCTGTGACATTCAATATATTTATTAGCACTTGTCTTATCTGTCATATGGGAAATGGTCGACTAGTAGTCCTTGCAAAAAGTAATCCCCAAACTTTACAGCTTTTAGCTGTAAGCCACGTTTTTTTAATACATCAGGAATAAACAACCAACTCACTCTCCCTGTCAGCCAGTCACAACACATACAACCAGGTCAATCACCACCACTAACAAAAGCACACAAAGGGCTTATTTTAGTCTCATTTAGTGTAATAAAAAAAAAGGGGATGGGCATGACAGGCCTGACAGAGACACCTGGCAACATTATGTACAAACTGGAATTGGAGGCAGGGAGGGAAAACAATTACACCTGGATTAAAATACTATTAGAGATCATATCAGATACTTTATGTTCTCGATTGAGCTAACCTGTTAAAATGGAACAAATAGAAAAGTCCCAAAAAGGAAAACCACACCCTCCTGGCACCCCAGGCAGGATAAAACAAACGCTCAGTACTTGGAACGATTTTCAAACAATATATTAACCCAGGTCTGGGAACTATAAAACGCTGTCCTTTTCCTGTGGCGTGTTCGCAGGGACAGTGGTCCGTTTTCTCTGTCCACTCTGGCCCAAAGCCAGCAGACCCAGATTGCCGTCTGTGTGTTGTTGGGGGGATGAAGGCAAGAAAACATATGGGTTGGCCAGGGGTTGTTTGGCAACAGAACTGAACCTTTAGGCAATGTATGCCCACCAATTACACTCTTTCAGAGATCTTTCATACATGTAATGTATATGTTTGTTTCTTTATTGTTCATTTTTTACAAGATTCCCTGATGGGTCGGCAAGGAGGGGGATGCCGAGGAACATAGAAACCTGTGATGGAGATGCCAGTTGTTGTAATGTCCGTTGGGGGAAAAAACAGTTTACTTTTTTTTTTACCCAGTCTGAATTAAAGAGGGGTGGGCAGCCTAGCCCTGTCAGTTTGTGGGTTGGTCGGTTGGTTTATTTGCTTGCTGGGTTGTTTGAGTCCGAACACCAACCCCCCCACCCTCTCCCCTTCCCGGAGTGCTTCACAAACTTGCCGGATAAGCTCTGTGCTGGGGTACAGGTGGTCTCCTCTTTGGAAAGAGACAAAAGGGAAAATATATTAACTAGCAGGCTGGGGCAGCAGATTTAGGGACACAGATCAAGCCTAGTCATGGACTAAATAGCATACTCAATTGAATGTGGTTAATCTGTGTTTGGGAAACCGTCCCATAAATTTCCAAAGCAGGGTTGTCATACATAAATGACACATATTCAACATACATTTATTCTATATGACTCCAATTCTGCTAGCGGCTCAGGGGACTGACTGACCTATGTGAGCTTCTTGGCTTTGTTGTAGAGTGAGTCCACCACTTTGCTCATGTTCTGAATGGTCTCCAGGGCCGCCTCATACGTTGTGTCTACTGCAGGCTCATCGAAGATGATCAGCACACCCTCGCCTTGGTCCAAAATACCTAGAGAGAAGGAGGGATGTGGAGGGATGGTGTCAAGTAGGTACAGAGTAAAGGCAAAAGAAACTCTGACCTAATAAATGTGATCGTCTTCCTTTAACTTGAAGTTAATTATTACATTTTCCCAACAACTATGGGATTAATATGACGGGAGGAGGACATCTGGATTTAAACTCCCCTATGTATTGATTTGGAAAGTAAAGCTAAAAGTTTTAATTTGGCTCTATGCTCCAGGATTTTAGATTGGTCGGCAAGTTTTAGCTTCACTGTCCAAATAAATACATAATGAAAAATTTGAACACACACTTCTCTATCATAGACACCTACCGTGAAATTTTGTGTCAAGAATCATCTGTGACAACTTCCTCTCGACATCTCCCTGTGTAGAGGTGAAGAAACCAAATCAACACGGCCAAACACACACGCTCACCATGAATGGAGTAAAAAGAATAACAAAAATAAGTGAAAGATGTGCTGACACCATTTAATGTCCTAATAGTGGAATAAGCTAATGACTTACTTTAGAGAGTTTTATGAGGGTGGAAATGTGTCCTATCTGTGGGGAGACAGAACAACGGTCTGGAACACAAGCTCAACAAAGCAAAACAAATACTAGACAAAATTCTACAAATATTACTTTTACAAAACACAGCAATTTATATTTACAAATCCTTAAAGAACTTTACAAGACAAAATATCCAAGCTGAACAAAGCTAAACAAATACTAGCCTTTTACAAATAGCCTTGCTACAAATTCCCTGCCAGTAACTTATCAGCATCTCACAACCCTTTCAAGCTGCCCACTCCACTTCCCATAACCCTAGGGGTACAATAAACTGGCCTCTCAAACATGTGTGACCTGGGTTGCTAAGGGGTACATTGTTAGTGGGCAGGACAACTGACAGCTCTTTTGACTGTGCAGGCCAGTGTCTGTTCACTCCTCTGAGGGGACTTGTGGGATGGAGTGCGTGCTGAACTGAGTTGTTATTGTTGTAACGTGTGTGTGTGTTTACTATTTACTGTTGGTAGTAGATAATGATAATTGTTTGCTTATATAGTCTTGATCTATACAGTCCTTTATATTTATACAGTCCTTACCAGTCCTCTTGCTGTGCTAATAGTGTACAGCCTATTCATTACTGCTTATCTCCTGTATTACAGAACCACATCCTTCCCACATCTATTCCCTGTCTGCTGTGTGTGTGTACAGCAATAAAGTTCCCTTGTGTGTAACTAAGGTTGCCTCATTCCCCTCTTACCGGGGGAGGTGCTAGCGGGTCACAGATCAGCCCAAACCGAGTCACTCTCTTTCAAGCCTACTCCTTTTAAAAACAAAGAAATTCGGATTTTACAGACTTAACAAATTCTTAAAGAATTTTACAAGAACAAAAGCCTAGTCCTGGACTGGAAAGCATGCGCCCACCCTCCACAAAATGCTCAGCTGTAAGCTCACCTGTACCCTGGAGAAAGGCTCGATGACACGGATGAGGTTCTGTTCAAGCAGGTTGTCATAGAGCGTGGTCAAGTGTGTGCTTATGATGGAGTCGTCTCTCAACTCACCTCTGTACTCTGTCAGGGCCTGGAGAGAGGGGGGATAGAGTTGAGAAATGGGGAAAATAGAAGGATATAGATAGGAGGGGAGAAAGTAAAGTAAAGAGAAAGTAAAGATTTAGCAAAAGAGGGGGATAGAAAGAGAGGAAGAGTAAAACAGGTGTTAAGGAACCTACAATATGGGATAAACAATGCAAGGGATAAAAACAGCAAATGAAAAAAATGCATCTGTGCGTCAATGTTATTCAGTGCTATTCAGTTCACTCAACATGCTCTTTTTTACCTTTTCAAAATCGTCCAGCGACCGGTTCTTGCTGGCCTGCGCCATGCATTTCAGAGAGTCCGTCTGTCTCCCGGCGTGCCGCAGGGCTAGCTTTCCACTAACGAGACCCTGGACCTCCTCAGGACTACAACAAGACAACAGGTTACTCATCCAAGACATCAACTTTCCTCTTAAGCTCTTATCCACACAACTAACTAACTGTTGCACTGCATATTTACTCAAATTCCAAAGTTATATCATGCATCAGTATAGTGATTACACATTGATCATCATTACACACAACATATAGAGTTGAGTGTTCAGCTGCTTACAGGTTGAGCATGATTTTGCAGAGCAGCATGTATTTGAGAGCGGTGATCGCTCTGGGGTGGTCGATGGAGTCGTAGCCTTCGAAGGCCTCGTAGAAGTAAGAGTAGGCAGTCTTCCAGTCCTTCTCCTCTGCTGCATGGATGATCCCTGTAGGGGTGAGGAGGCTATCAACCTACTCAAATCTGGACCTCAAGTCCTGTTGCAATGCTGATTGTCATGCTTGTTCTCTAATCAGGGATTGATTTAGACCCAGGACACCAGCTGAGCGCAATGAGGTAAACATGGAAATCAGAGGTACAACTGGACTCAATATCTCAACACTGCATGGCCACCTCTGTACAACCAGAAAAAGTCAACCTACAGCTGTGTCTAGTTAGGATCCAGGCCTTTATGCTTGGTGGATGTGGAAGAGCTGGCTGATGCCCCACCACTTTAAAATGATTTAAAAATAAATTATAAAATGTTTAAAAAAATAATAATATATATAAAAAAAACTGTAGAGGACACTCCTACACAGTGGACATAAGAATTAACTATTGGTGGGTGTTGTAAGGGAGGCGAATGGAGAGTAGCGGACCTGACTGCATGTCCAGGGCGGCCTGTAGCTTGGGCGGGCAGTAAATGCCGTTGGCGGTGGTGCGTGCAGAGGTGAGGGCAGCTCGGGCCTTGGGCAGGTTGCTGAGGCCGTGGTACGTCTTACTCTCCAGCAGCTGTACCTCCACCAGCAGGGCCTTGTCATCCATCTTCTTCAGCTCCTGGAGTAGCTGGGTGCCTGTGGGAGAAAGGGATGGAAGGAGGGAGGGATGGAGAGAGAGGGAGAGACATGAATGAGTACACCAAGCCAGAGTTAGCAGATATGAAGGGCATTTTTTAAAGTACTTTAATTGGGACTGGTCAACTGAAGTGTATAAAACAGAGTTAACATGTATCTGATGTGCACTTATTAGGAATACCAACTGTAATCATATTCTGCTCTTTTTGTTGTGATTAATATTTTTTTGTTTCTGTACAAACAAAAAAATGCACCTAGATGAAGCGCCTCCTGATACCGCTTTGTGTCAAAATACAGAGAGATGAGACGAGCCTGGAGAGAGACAGAGAGAGACAGAGAGACAGAGAGACAGAGAGAGAGAGACAAAGTCAAGGATACCACCACCTCTGGAATCATCTAACATAATCATCACCACCAGAGGTCCATTTTAAGAAAGAAAATTCTAAAATGGTTCAATTGGAATTTCAACTCAATTCCAAAATTGACAGAATTGAAATGTGTCATCAAGATCCACCAATGGCCCTTGCAGCAAGAACTGCAGCGCTACATAGAGCGAAATAGACTCAAGAACCCTAAGACGGGCTTAATCTCCATCCACTGTAAACCATTTAGTGAGGCGAACCAAACCCATCATGTCAGTGCTCCCGCTCAGCTCTCTTCCAGTGGGGTCCCCTCTTCCACTCCTCACCTCCAGGGCCTGTCTGAGGAATGTTCTCTTCTCAGCCTTGGCCCACTCAATGCACTCCAGACACAGCTCCACCTCCTGGCCTGTAGCTGCCTCCATGTCCAGAAACAGGTCCAGCAGCGAGCGCACCAGCCGCGCTGCCTTGGCCTTGCTGATGGAATTCAGAAACGGCCGCACATACTTCAGGAGACCGCCCAGCTCTGAGGGACCCAGACAGCAGGTTGGAGGGGATCAGTTAAAGCAAGCCAAGGTGAGGAACAGAAACACTAATATTGATCACAATGACTAGGTATTTGGGATGCAAGGTGATTTGTAGATCAGTAATTCTGGGCAGTCTGCATGCAATGTAATCAAATCTCAAACTTGCGCACAGTCAAGGAGAAACTTGTCACCGTCACCCTCACCAACATCATAGAAAAAGTTAATTTCCACAGCATTTGTCAGCAATTTAGTACGCTTCGTGTTTTGTTTCCTAGCCATACTGAAGATCATGACAAAACTAGTCAGTATTAGTGTTGCACGGTATACCCAGGGGCAAAAATCTGATATCAACTTTCGAGAGGACAATTACATTAAATTCTCAAGAGCCTGAGAGGGACACCAAAAATAGTGCTGTAACACATAGCCTACATTGTAATATGTTAAACGCATATTGAGGAACCATCATTTCTACTACTGGATAATTGATAGGTAGTTAACTGAAGCGTTGTCCCAAATTGTTCAAATGCTTAAATCATTATAATACTACTACTACAAATAATAGTTATAGCAGTGTTCCTTATCAGTCCAGTATGTTTGCAGGTGTTTGTATTTACAACCAGCAATACCAAGAAAGGCCAGTAGGTGGCAATGGTACTGTACACTTTATGGGTGCAGTTTTCGTAAATACAATCTGATCTAAAATAATCTCCATTGAGAACCAAAGTTGGTCTCAGTATTGAATTTACTTTTTCATTTTACTTTTTCTGATACATTTATATAGTCATTAAATATGTGCCACTGACCTGAATCTACTACAATAGCTTTACAAGAACAAAAAGCTCAAAATAAGTACAGTTCTAAAAACGAAAGAACTACTTCAATGAATAACCCAAATAAATCGACCAAAATATCCTTCAAAAATATTTATTGTTCAGTCAGTGTCTCAACTCTTCAAACAAAAGCTATGGACAAGTATGTCACACAGTAAGCAATTTTAAATAAAATAACAAAATAAATAGTAAGTGTACTGTCATGTACTAAAAACTACTAAACAAAAGAACAGATTTACTACACACCAGGGGTTCTCAAACAGGGGTCTGTAGACCCCTAGGTGTCCCTGGTGTAACTGCAAGGGGTCCGTGAAATAAAATAAGTATAATGAACATACTTTACATATAATAGAGGGGGTGGGGGTCCCTGAGGACTGCCTGCCTTGCCTCAAAATATGCAGGGGTTCCAGTACCCAAAAAAGGTTGAGAACCACTGCTATACACACTACTGAACCGAACATATATTTGCGGGTTTCAATGGATCCAACAAATTGCTGGCAGATACTTTCCCTCGAGACTGTCCAGCCCTTACATTACAGACAACTATGCCATTCAGTCCCTCTTGGCCCAAGCTAGCCCGTATCCAAGCCTTCATCCTGCGGAGTGCACTGAAACTCCTCTCAGCCTCACATGAAGACACTGGCACCACAAACAAAATTCTGATCAGCACCTCAACTTGGTGAAACAACCCCCCGCACCTCCACTGGAAGCCTCCTTGAGGACCTCTGCTGCCTCTCCACTGCTGCTACAGGTGTATTTGTTGCAAAAGAGGCACAACTGCCCTGAAAGAGAATCTATGTTCAGCTCAGGGTACTCATCCAACTCCCCCGTGAGAAGCGCTCTTTCCAACTTTTGCAGGACGTTTAGACTGTCCTGGTCAAAATGGTCAAACTGAACCTCCACACCATCCAACACTTTAAAAAAAATTCTGCCCTATAGTGATCCACTGCTTTGCCAGCAAATCGCCTTGAGTGTGTCTCAATGGATTCAATCAATGTTGTTGCTTTCTCATACAGTGCACGGTAGCTTTCGTCATTTCTCTTGCCCCTAAGAGATGACCGCACACACACACACACACACACACACTCAACTGCAGCCTGCTTACCGGAGACAGTCTGAGTTTTCTTCTGCAGTGAAATGTTTAGGCATTCAAGCTCTCCAAAAACAGCAGAGGCAAGTGTGAGGCCCAACACAGTCTTGCCTATGCTGAAGTGCTCAAATAAGCCACTGGCAGTTAAAGCTGTCTTGGATGTAATTTTTGCCATCTCCTCTAGGCTGCTTAGTACCCGCTCATACTGCCCTAGCACAGCTCTAATAGCAGTATTCCGCACAGCCCACCTTGTTGGACATAGGGGTTTTAGGGTGGTCAGATGTGCATCGTCGGACGTGGAAATTGATTCAAACATGCTCTTAAACTTTCCTGACTGGACATAGAGGACACCTAACTGATTGACCCAATAAAGGGAATCCCGGATCAGTGGGGAGGCTGAGCAGCCAGCCAGTGTAATCAGATTTACACAGTGTGCTCCACAATGCACATAGAGAGCTAATGGCTGCTGCCTCCTCACAATTGCTAGTGCACCTGTGTATTTTCCTGCCATGTTTGAGGCACCATCGTAACTCTGCCCACGTAAGCCAGACATGGGCAAATTGAGCCTCAACACATCAGTTGCTACTTTCGCAATGCCCTCGCCTGTTGTCTCCGACACCCTAGATGTCCGTCAATAGGAGTTTATTGGGCTACGGTCATAGTCAACATAATGCAGGCAGACACTCTCCTGTTCAGCACCAGTACATGGTGCTGGTGCTGCAGCACCAGTACAGTACATCTTGAGTACCGTCAACAATTACTGAAAATTGTACAATCGGAAGAGACCTAATCTCAGCTGTAATGCCTCGAATGACTATTGGCCATGATGTTCAGAATTTCATTCTGTGCACATTGTGGTACGCTCTGTTAACCACTTCAGTAAAATGGGATCCTCCTCTTCTGTCCTAAGTTTCAAAAGCTGGTATAAATTCCCACTGTCTCGAAAGGCTTGTCCCGGTCTTGACACATGCTGCACCGAACTAACAATTTTCATCAAGCAGTTCATGCCTTGCGTCCTCCTGCCGTTTACCCCACGCACTGGATAACAGCTGGTGTGCCGCTACAGTTAAAGTTGCGGTGGGTTAGGCAGTTTTGATGTGCTGTGAATTTTACAGTGGATTTTCTCCAGTTCCTAAAACCTGCACTAATGAAGGCAGCATCTGCTTTTTGGCCAAAATATGGCTGGCTTGAAACCCTTGGCTACAGTGCAAACACTCCTTTTATTGATGGTTTATAATGTAGCCAGGGGAAATCGCAAAACCATTTCTCTTGAAACGTCAACACTCACTTGGCAAGAGTTTGCGGTTCTATAAATTGTGGGTGTGGCTGATATGGTTGTGTGCCATCACTGAGGTAACTGGACAATAATGTGCCACTGTCCCCTATACTGGTGCTGCTGGCAAAAAGGTTGACACCTGGTCCTGCCGTGGCTGTGACACTGTCCTCTGAAGTCTCTCTCCCTGGCTCTTTCACCACCCTCACTGACTCAGTCTGTCTCCTAGAAAAGAAATAAGGTGTTTGCCATACTCCTAACTACCGGTACCCAAAACTACACAATTAATCACAACAGCAATACCATTGCCTTAAACAAATCTTGGTTCAGTCACCAGTTTAAGTTGAGAGTGGGGGTATCCATGGCATCGTCCAATTATGTCCCTATTTTACAAGTCTAAAAAAGAGAACCTTTCATAATGTTGACAAAGACTCAAACTTACCTGAGACTCCCTGTCTTTGCCAGTCTGTCCCTGCCTATCTGTACCCAGCTCTGCTGTCTATGTGCCATCTGTTGCCCGCTCTGCCTAATGACATCATTAAGAAACATTTCCATTAGCATTTCACGTCTTTCTTATGAACATTTTATCAACTAGTCTTTGAGATATTAGGCTACTAGGGCTCTTACTTTGCGTTTTGGTGTACTGAAAAATGCTCTGATTTCCATCTTTTCTACCTTGCTGGCGACACATACACTGTGCAGGTTATTTACAGTAGGAGATAGAAGTTCGCAATCTTTTGAAATTTTAAAAGTCGCTATTAAGTGTCTATAATCAGCACAAGTGTTTTCATTGCATATTATTGAAATAGTTGTTTACAGTAATTTATTGGGTGGGACAAATCATATTTTTCCCAGATCCCCCCTGGGATTGCCGCCTATGGGTATACCGGTACCACGGTACCAAAACATCATGATACTATTTAAGAATACCATAGTACTGTTTCATTTGATACTACTGACTTCATCCCTACCGATCTAAAGAACCTGCTGGCATCTGTTATCAAATGTTTATAAAAGTCAGCTTTGTTAATAAATTCAGTTGAATTGAAGCAACAGCCACTAGTCTCTTGTATGGGCAGGTCTAATAATATCCACTTCAATTTCATGCGCATATCACGTGTGGCAGCTGTAATCAGCCAGCACCATCCCCTAGACCATCCCAAGCCCTCACTCACCTGCTTCTCTCCGCCCGCTTTTCACTCACGTCTATTCCTCCATCAGTTTTTTTAAATATAATTTTGCTGTGATAGCGAGCAGAGATGCAGACCCAGATGAGTCTTCTGTTACATTTGCACATTTATTACATTGGAGCAGCATGCAAAGCGAGCAATGTTGATACATTGTATCATTTCATCGCCTGTTAAAACCAAGAGCACAGACCAGTCTGAGTAGACTTTGCAAGTTCACCGTGATGCAGTCTCAGAGTCAGAGGGGAAATGGAGCACCGCTGCGCGACAGGCATGGAAAACGGCATCTCTCTAGCCTAATCAGTTCAAGAAATATGACCCATATTACCGGAGGTTTTTTCTTTCTAAATCAAAATTTGTGTGGATTTTATATAATTTCACAAAACATGTCGCGGGCTGTTCTAAACTAATCCCGAGTCGCTAATTACTGGTTTAATAACAAACAACGTTCAGTCATATTACCTAGATAGCAAACAACCTGGTAATGACAGTAGGTTTAGGCAAATTGGATTGGCACAGGAAGGAAAAGGGTCTGCTGCTACTCATATAGGCCTAGTGTAAGCTTAAACTATATAAAACATCTATTTTTGGTGCCCCTTAAATTATGTTTGGTGCCTAACGTTTTAAAAGTTGGGAGTAGTGTCTGTATGTGTGTTTGAGAGTGAGGGAGACAAAGTGTGAGGAAGGGAGGGATTGTGTGTCTTAACTGAAGAGTAAAGAAGGTTTTGTGCAGTGTTTTCCCCTTACTGACACAATGACATGCAGATCATTATGCATGTATATCCCATGATGTTGGTGGCACCTTAATTGGGGAGGACGGGCTCGTGAAAATGGCCATTCCATTTGCACCGTTCCAGCCATTATTATGAGCCATCCTCCCTTCAGCAGCCTCCACCGATGTATATTCCTTCCTCCCATTGTTCCTGCCAAATCACAGGTAGGCCGTTGCAAATATTAGCAAAATCAGCCATTCTATGCAGTATTATATTATACACTTAACTGTGTGAAGTTAAATTCAATGTGTTGTATTGAGTAGAAGTCTGAATATCAGTGACAGGTTTTTGGAGAACGTTTCGAAAACGTAAACAAGCGTTTGGGGACAGGGCGAACAGGATGCTAGGCCACAGATTTTCTTCCACCATGGTATCGCGATACCACTCGGTACAGTGATACTTGGCCTGGTATCGTATTGTTTGCAAAATGTTGGTATCGTGACAAGCCTAGTCAGCATCATTCTCTAGTAGAGGTGATGTGTCTACTCTGAGTCTGCACTTATCCACCTGAAATCGGAGGGGATGAGGAAGGGTGGATATGTTACCTGCAGCCTGGCCCGTCTTAGCCAGCAGACCACCCAGCTCCAGGATGCTCTGCTCTTTGACACGCACCGCCTCCTCATCGCTCTCCTGGATGTCCCGCTTTACTGGAACAAACAATAGAAGGATACTTGTTGACATTGGCAGCACAACCTTTTACACGTAGACCTAGCGTAATAGATGGCAACATCTAGGCTATGTGACAAAAAAATGTGCAAACTATAATTACTGCCATAATCAGTTACTGCCATAATCAGTGGGGATGCTCACTGCTTTCAGTTGTCAGCTAGCTGGGGGAAATCATCCCTGGGTCCAACATTGGACATAGTTCACTAGCAGTCAATGTAACAAAGGCTGAGCCACTATCTTCTGCTGTCAATAAATCTGATTTAGCTGGCTCTACTTACCAACAAAAATGTGTAGCTAGTTAGCTAACATTACTGAAATTACACCGAGGTAAAGACAGTTGCAGGTTGGATATTCAACAGATAGTCACGCTTTCAAACCTCAAAAGCTTTCAAACCACTTCAGCCACAGACTCCAAATAAGTGTCATGATGTTGGAAAAAATGCGCACAACATTGCACAGATCTTATTTTCACGATTTGGATATTAATTTGCTTTCCAATGCTAATAAACATGTGGAAATGTGAACAGGATTTTGTATTCCAAGTTGAATTAATTAGTAAACAAAGTACAAACTTTTTTTTACATTCAAATTTCAATAGCTCCTTGGTCATGTGACCTACTGATTTCAAACAAGGTTCAGAATGTACACTCAGTGGGCCTACCCATTGCACACCCTTTAGTTAGTCCTTTCCCCCTGCCCTACCCAGCCCACAGCAGCCCACAGCAGAAGGACAAACTAAAGGGTATGCAATGTGTAGGCCCACTGAGTGTACATTCTGAACCTTGTTTGAGGTCAGGTGCTATTGAAGCTATTGAAATTCTAAAGCTTACAAAATTCATGTAAAATCACGTAATACATTCTGAACCTTGTTTGAGTCCAGTAGGTCACATGACCAATGAGCTGTTGAAATTAGAAACATTGAAAATGAATGTAAAATCATGTGAGATGAAAATGGACAAACAAAAGGTTGTGCTACATATCAGGCTACACAGTGGATATTCTGAAAGTCGTTTGAGGGTTGTAGGTCATAAGACTAAGGAGCTATTGAAAATTTAATATTTTACAATTCTGGTAAAATCTCATGAGATGCAAATGGACAAACAAGGGTGTGCAACGTGTGGGCCCACTGAGTGTACATTATGAACCTTGTTTGAGGTGTGCAGATCACATCACCAAGGCGCTATTGAAAAATGGTAAATAATTTAAAATAGTGTGAGATGTAAACCGACAAAAAAAAGTGTGCTGTGCGTCTATGCCATCGGGTTAGCTATAACCAGTTTTGAAAGTTTTAGGAGTAATGGTTAAAGAGCTATTGAAATTTGAAAAATGTGATTTGTCACCATGTTGACGGTCCCTAACTGCTGTTGTGGGCGTAAGAGTTAGAAAAAGGCATTAGTCAGATAGCCATCACATTTAGCTAGATTTGTAAATAAAATAAAAACATTTAGCTGGCTAGATGATTAGAATCTTAACGTATACGTTCTGCTACAGTAGAAGGTTGGAAATGCCTTTTGTTTAGATTAACACAGCTGAGCTGGTGCAAGATATGGCTTGGAAAACTTACCTCAATCAAGGGATATATATGGAATTGTACTCTGTACTCCGAATTGTCCCATTATCCCACCTACTACATGAGAAGTAGGAACGACTGCTAGTTAAGTAAACTGAAGTTTTTGTCCTCATGCTAGCTAACAGTAGCCACAAAAAAGTGCATTTTAGCCTATTCTTTGATTTAAATACCGGTCGATGTAGCGCAAAAGCTTCTGATACAGCTCAAACAGCTTTGATAAGCCCAATTATTTTGCAACAATTGTAAAGGCAATTTGTGTAAAAAAATTTTTTTTAAATGGCCATGATTACAAATAGCACATTTTCTCTCTCAACTGATAATTGAAGTACGCTTCCCTGTCACCATTCAAGTGCATGGCAACTAGGCAGGCTTCAGTGCGTCACACACCACTTTGCAATAAGCTGGAGGCAGTACGCATTTCAAAATCATGCTTAATTGTTTGAAACCAGAACGTTTCATTACATATGAGGCATGTCTTACCTTGCCTAGCCAAAATCCAACCAAATGTGCAGGCAATAATTTTATGAAGACTTCCATATGCCATTGAAACTAGAGGTCGACCGATTAATCGGAATGGCCGATTAATTCGGGCTGATTTCAAGTTTTCATAACAATCGGTAAATCGGTATTTTTGCCATATATTTTTACACCTTTATTTAGCTAGGCAAGTCAGATTAAGAACACATTCTTATTTTCAATGACGGCCTAGGAACAGGGGTTAACTGCCTTGTTCAGGGGGGGATTCGGGGATTCGTTTTTGCAACCTTCTGGTTACTAGTCCAACGCTCTAACCACATGCCTTACATTGCACTCCACGAGGAGCCTGCATGGCAGGCTGACTACCTGTTACATGAGGGCAGCAAGAAGCCAAGGTAAGTTGCAAGCTAGCATTAAACTTATCTTATAAAAAACATCACATCACAATCTTAACATAATCACTAGTTAACTACACATGGTTGATGATATTACTAGTTTATCTAACGTGTCCTGCGTTGCATATAATCGATGCGGTGCCTGTTAATTTCTCATCGAATCACAGCCTACTTCGACAAACGGGTGATGATTTAACAAGCGCATTTGCGAAAAAAGCACTGTCGTTGCACCAATGTACCTAACCATAAACATCAATGCCTTTCTTTAAAATCAATACACAAGTACATATCTTTAAACCTGCATATTTAGTTAATATTGCCTGCTAACATGAAATTGTGTCACTGCTCTTGCGCTCATTGCCTGGCTCGTTGCGAACTAATTTGCCAGAATGTTACGTAATTATGACATACAATTGAAGGTTGTGCAATGTAACAGGAATATTTAGACTTAGGGATGCCACCCGTTAGCTAAAATACGGACCGGTTCCGTATTTCACTGAAAGAAAAAACGTTTTGTTTGAGAGATGATAGTTTCCGGATTCGACCATATTAATGACCTAAGGCTCGTATTTCTGTTTGGTTTATTATAATTAAGTCTATGATTTGATAGAGCAGTCTGAGCGGTGGTAGGCACCAGCAGGCTCGTAAGCATTCATTCAAACAGCACTTTCGTGCGTTTTGCCAGCAGCTCTTCGTAATGCATTGCGCTGTTTATGACTTCAAGCCTGCCAACTCCCAAGATTAGGCTGGTGTAACCAATGTGAAATGGCTAGCTAGTTAGCGGGTGCGCGCTAATAGCGTTTCAAACGTCACTCGCTCTGAGACTTGGAGTAGTTGTTCCCCTTGCTCTACATGGGTAACGCTGCTTCGAGGGTGGCTGTTGTCGATGTGTTCCTGGTTCGAGCCCAGGTAGGAGCGAGGAGAGGGACAGAAGCTATACTGTTACACTGGCAATACTAAAGTACCTATAAGAACAGCCAATAGTCAAAAGGTATATGAAATACAAATCGTATAGAGAGAAATAGTCCTATAATTCCTATAATAACTACAACCTAAAACTTCTTACCTGGGAATATTGAAGACTCATGTTAAAAGGAACCACCAGCCTTCATATGTTCCCATGTTCTGAGCAAGGCACTTAAACATTAGCTTTCTTACATGGCACATATTGCACTTTTACTTTCTTCTCCAACACTTTGTTTTTGCATTATTTAAACATGTTTCATTATTTATTTGAGGCTAAACTGATTTTATTTGTATTATATTAAGTTAAAATAAGTGTTCATTCAGTATTGTTGTAATTGTCATTATTACAAATAAATAAAAATATTAAAAGCATTTTTTTTTAACGGCCGATTAAAATCGTTAGCGGCTTTTTTGGTCCTCCAATAAATCGGTACCGGCGTTGAAAAATTATAATCGGCCGACCTCTAATTGAAACCAGTAGCCTTTTTCTCTCATGTTCAATTGGTTTTCAAATCAATTTACTTTCATTGTCCAGTAGCAAAGGCCAGTGGTATAAAATACCCCAAAAAACTACTTAAGTAGTACTTTAAAGTATCTTAACTATTTATATTTGACTACTTTTACTTCACTACACTCCTAAAGAAAATGTACATTTTCACTGACACCCAAAAGTACTAGTTACATGTTGAGTGCTTAGCAGGACATGAAAATGGTCCAAATTACACACTTATCAAGAGAACACATGGTCATCCCTATTACCTCTGATCTGGCAGACTCACTAAAAACAAATGCATCATTTGTAAATTATGTCTGAGTGTTGGAGTGTACTCCTGGCTATCTGTACATTTTAAAAACAAGAAAATGGTGCCATTTGCTTTGCTTAATTTAAAGGAATTTAAAATGATTCATACTTTTACTTTTGGTACTTAAGTATATTTAGAACCAAATACTTTGACTTTTACTCAAGTAGTATTTACTGGTTGACTTTTACTTGAGTAACTTCTATTAAGGGTTTGGCTGGGGTAGGCCGTCATTGTAAATAAGAACTTGTTCTTAACTAACTTGCCTAGTTAAATAAAAACATCTATACTTTTACTCAAGTATGACAATTGCATACTTTTTCCACCACTGGCAAAGACACACTCCTAGTCATATTGGTCACCAATGCTAGTTGTTGCATAGGCCTATTTAGATCTCCCCTCTTTCTAAATTTCTAACGAATATCTGCATCTCTGTCAAATGAAACCGCACACAATGGTAATTTTCCACTAATTGCATTATGGAACATACTGTTTAATGGAGCGTGTAGTGGCTTAGAGTAGGCCTAGACTATAGAATATATCTGAGCCCACATTTCTTCACACAGGAAAACGTTGGCCCTTTATAAAACACATTTCATGCAATTCTACAACACTTAACTGGAAAAATGTGTAATATGACATTCTAACTTGGAGGAAATTACTGTCCAAAAACAAACACAAGTGGCACTGACAAGGATATGGCCAAAGTTCTCCGCTGGTGCGTTCAATTAAGTTGAGAATTTTGATAACTAAGAGATTGGAGAGGCCATGACTTTATCCATATTTTGCTACGTTACAGGCTTATTCTCAAATGGATTCAATTGTTTATTCCCCCCTCAAATCGACACTCCATAATGACAAAGCAAAAACAGGTTTTGATAAATGTTTGAAAAAAACTAAAACTGAAATATCACAATTCCATAAGTATTCAGAACCCTTTACTCAGTTGAAGCACCTTTGGCTGTGATTACAGCTTCGAGTCTTCCCATGATGTCAAGCAAAGAGGCATTGAGTTTGAAGGTAGGCCTTGAAATACATCCACAGGTACACCTCCAATTGACTCAAATTATGTCAATTAGCCTATCAGAAGCTTCTAAAGCCATGACATTTTCTGGAATTTTCCACGCTGTTTAAAGGCACCGTCAATTTACTGCATGTAAACTTCTGACCCACTGGAATTGTGATACAGTGAATTATAAGTGAAATAATCTGTCTATAAACAATTGTAAAAATTACTTGTGTTATGCACAAAGTAGATGTCCTAACCGACTTGCCAAAACTAGTTTGTTAACAAGAAATGTGTGGAGTAGTTGAAAAACAAGTTTTAATGACTCCAACCTAAGTGTATGTAAACTTCAGACTTCAACTGTAAATAAAAAAATGATTTGCAGATCCTCTCAAGTTCTGTCAGGTTGGATGGGGAGCATCACTGCACAGCTATTTTTAGGTCTCTACAGAGATGTTCAATCAGGTTCAAAGTCCAGGCTCGGGCTGGGCCACTCAAGGACATTGAGACTTGTCCAGAAGCCACTCCAGCGTTGTCTTGGCTTTGTGGTTAGAGTCATTGTGCTGTTGGAATGTGAACCTTCGCCCCAGTCTGAGGTCCTGAGCATTAGATTATGTTAGGAGAGTACATAGACCCAAATAATCACACACCCATTTTTCAAGCTAGCATATAATGTCACATAAACCCAAACCACAGCTAAATGCAGCACTATCCTTTGATGATCTTCATCAGATGACACCCCTAGGACATTATGTTATACAATACATGCATGTTTTGTTCAATCAAGTTCATATTTATATCAAAAACCAGCTTTTTACATTAGCATGTGACGTTCAGAACTAGCATTCCCACCGAACACTTCCGGTGAATTTACTAAATTACTCACGATAAACGTTCACAAAAAACATAACAATTATTTTAAGAATTATAGATACAGAACTCCTTTATGCAATCGCTATGTCCGATTTTAAAATAGCTTTTCGGCAAAAGCACATTTTGCAATATTCTGAGTAGATAGGCCAGCCATCATGGCTAGCTATTTTGAACCCCACCAAGTTTGGCCCTCACCAAACTCCGATTTACTATTAGAAAAATTTGATTACCTTTGCTGTTCTTCGTCAGAATGCACTCCCAGGACTTCTACTTCAATAACAAATGTTGGCTTGGTTCAAAATAATCCATAGTTATGTTCAAATATCCTCTGTTTTGTTCGTGCATTCAAGACACTATCCGAAGGGTGACGAAGGGTGACGCGCCCAACGCGTTTCGTGACAAAAAAATTCTAAATATTCCATTACTGTACTTCAAAGCATGTCAACCGGTGATTAAAATCAATTTTTATGCGATTTTTCTCGTAAAAAAGCGATAATATTCCGACCGGGAAACCCTGTTTCCGTTCAAAGACGAAAAAATTAAAACATGGTGTCGCCTCGTGCACGCGCCCCAGTCTCATTGTTCTCTGATCGACCATTATCCAAATGCGCTACTGTTTTTCAGCCAGGGCCTGCAAAGACATCATTCACCGGTTTGCCGCCTTCTGAGAGCCTATGGGAGCCGTAGGAAGTGTCACATTACAGCAGAGATCCTCAGTTTTCAATAAAGAGAGTGTAGAAGCCCAAGAAATGGTCAGAGACGGCACTTCCTGTAAGGAATCTTCTCAGGTTTTTGCCTGCCATATGAGTTATGTTATACTCACAGACACCATTCAAACAGTTTTAGAAACTTTAGGGTGTTTTCTATCCAAAGCCAATAATTATATGCATATTCTAGTTTCTGGGCAGTAGTAATAACCAGATTAAATTGGGTACGTTTTTTATCCGACCGTGCAAATACTGCCCCCTATCCCCAACAGGTTAAATGTATGCTCACTCAGCTGTGCTTCAGGAGTAATATCCATTGCCAGTGTGATCATATAGCCTACCTCGATTATTTTTTTTTAAATGTATTTTTTTTAACTGTTCTGAGAAGAACAGTGTATTGGCAGGGCAATTCAAGTAAAGCCAATATGCGGTGATAATGTATAGGTCCTATAGCCTACTGCACATAGTTAAAAGCAAAAACCATGGTAGAAATAATGATTCCTAATTGGGTAGGTACATATTCAACGTATTACTACAGTACTGTTTTAATAGGTTAATTTTGCATAGACTCACTCACGTATTTTTAAGAAGTAATGTTAAAAAAATCTGAGCGGTAAATCTCGGCTTGAATTATGACTCAGAAAAGATGGTGACCACTAGTCCACTGGGTCTGTGTAGCAGGCGTCCATATTCTCACACCCCAAATCCCGGTCTGGTCTGTCGTTCCCGAAAGTCCCGCAATGTTGCGTCGATGGGTATACGGTTGGAATCACTTCTGTCTGTGTCGGAATCTTCTACCATTTAGCTAGCTATTAATTCTATGCGCAAGCAAAATAGTAGTTAGCTAACGTTACCTAGCTAATTGCAAAGCATGCTAGCTACCGGTGTCACTGCTGCTGACTCACTGTGACCAATGGGGGAAGCCCGGTACGGCCATTGAGCTAAAGTACGGTAGCTAGCTACTAAGTTTAGCTAGCTAACTTCTCTAACCCATGAACAGGGCCTCTTTTAGCGATAATCTACACGTCCAAGACACTCGGATACTACAGGTTATGTTGTAGCTATATACTTACCTATCGAATGTAAAATATCGATAGATGCGTTCCGGTCTGAGCTGAGAAGAGACTGGGCTCTTTGAAACTCAGCCACTGCCGGGGCTGCCATCTTGCCTCCTCTCAAGACGGCTTGTTTCCGGTCTGTCAATCAACGTTCCTCTTCTTTTTGCTTGAAGTTAAATGGCGGTTGCCGACACCTATTGGACTGGAGTATGAACCCTATGTTTCACAGACAGAGAAGGAACCTTGCCTAGTGTCCACTAATGTTGTCTCCTAGGGTAGCAGACTGGTTTCACGAGGCTAGTTATCTCCCTAAAATAAAATACAAATGTAACCTCCTAACCTTTCAACACAGGTTATCCTTGATCTGGGCTATGGACAACTCCATGTATGTGTAAAGGATAGGAACCACCCCTGTTTCCCAGTGTACCCTTAGTGAGGTTTCTTTTATTGAGAATTTTGGTTGAGTGGTTAGGAGGTTTAAATGTTATATTTGTTATTGTATTTTACTGTGCATTTGAGTTGTAAGGTTACCGCCTATAGACGAAAAGCAATGAGTGAAGTCGGGAGAGGTGCATCTGCGACAGCCGAAAGTCAGACGCTGTTGTGGTTTTCCTACAGCCAGGCTCAGATCAACATGATAGTGTCAACGTTCCATTTTTTATACATTTTTTTATTTATAATCTCTAAGTAAACATGTTTCTTAACCCCAATATCAAATGGTGACCCGTCATTCAGGGCAGGTGGGGCGTTTAGTTTGAGCCCCACTTATTTTGCATGTTATTTTGGCATTCATATCAAATCTAATTTTATTGGTCACCTACACATGATTAGCAGATGTTATTGTGAGTGTAGCGAAATGCTTGTGCTTCTAGTTCCGACAGTGCAGTAATATCTAACAACTAATCGAACAATTCCACCACAACTACCAAATACACACAAATCTAAGTAAAGGGATGGAATAAGAATATACACTACCGTTCAAAAGTTTGGGGTCACTTAGAAATGTCCTTGTTTTTTAAAGAAAAGCTCATTTTTTGTCCATTAATAACATCAAATTGATCAGAAATACAGTGTAGACATTGTTAATGTTGTAAATGACTATTGTAGCTGGAAACAGCAGATTTTTTATGGAATACCTACATAGGCGTATCAGCAACCATCACTCCTGTGTTCCAATGGCACGTTGTGTTAGGTGAAAGACGGAAATACCGAGAAATGTACATGTAACTAAGTTGAAGATGTTTGTAAAGCATGATTACTATTTGTATTCAATGTTTTATTGACAGTTAGGAGAGGAACAAAATGCACTGTAAAACCATGAAACGTGTCACGTTTATAACCTAAACATCAGTGTTTACATCTTAAACATTATGCATTTAGATTTGTCAATAAGTGTTCTCATCTTAAACACAGGCAAGAATGCAAAATTTAACACTTATTGTAAACACTTTTTCCAGGCAGTAGATTATAACTGAGAAATGTCAATTAGTAAAACAATGGTTATTAATTAGGTTTGAATTGTTAGTTAACTAACAGAAGAGAAACAACAACAGCAAACTTCTCAGGAGATGGAAAGATATTGTCAGTGTATGCGCTACTGGTGTTGAAGTCAGGTGCAGGAGAGCAAAGAGTTGTGATCAGGCGCACTCTTTATTTGAGCAGAAGCACAACAAATGGACGCAACAGCGTCAAACCTCCAGCCAAAAAGCAAAAGAGAAATGCTCAAAATAGCTTCACAAAACAAACGTAATATTCCAACCTCCCATGGGTTACACAAGAATATCCAGGGGGGATATAACCAGCCTGGCGCGGCACACTGAACATGTAACAAAAACAATTCCACACAAGGACATGGGGGGAACATAGGAATATATATACACAATGTGATTAGCGAATGTAAACCAGGTGTGCGGGGAACAAGATAAAACAAATGGAACAATGAAAAATGGAGCGGCGATGGCTAGAAGGCCGTTGACGTCGACCGCCGAACGCCGCCCGAACAAGGAGAGGAGCTGACTTCGGTGGAAGTCGTGACAGATATAGGCCAAATCAAAGATGCACTACATCTGGTTTTTGTAACCTTGATTATTTTGTGTTTTTGTTTTTTTTCACAGAGAGAAAAAAAACGGATTAACAATAAACCTGATTTATATGATCCTGGATTGAAAAATATGGTAGTAGTTTTGAAAAACTGAAAAATATCTACTGAGTTTGAAAACCTTAACAATGTTGTTTATGATCATAACATAATCAACATCATCATAGTTGATAATGAACTGTGTTTGTATGAGATATATTGCTGTTTTTAAGAAGATCAAGCCTGTTTTGTCTTGTTTATTCCACAGAATAGAGCAATGTTTCCCAACCCTGTCCATCGAGTACCCCTAACAGAGCACATTTTTATTGTAAACCTGGTCAAGCACACATGATTCAATTCGTCAACTAACCATCAAACCCTCAATGAGGTTTGTTTGTCTAGGGCTACAACAAAAATGTGTACAGTTGGGGGTACTCGAGGACCAGGGTTGGGATACTTTATATTGTAAGACCCAAAAATGGATATGGTATAAAGTAAATTGGCTAGTATTCCTAGTGTTGATTTTTCAGTGTAACATTTCTAGTGTTGATTAAGGTGTTAAATTAACTCTATAACTGTTAAATGAACATTCGTTGGTGTAAAATAACCTGTGTTGGTGTTAATAACCAGCGTTAAACCAAAACCACGCCCATCATAATGAAATTTCCCAGCACTTTTTTTTAAATTGTTTGTTTCAACATCTATGTTTTTGCATCTTCATTCATTGATTAATTACTTGTATCTTACTCAAATACAAATAACATAATTTGGTTTATTTATCCAATCTGTTACTTGTACTTGTTGTACCCTTTACTGAAATGGTTGATCCAGGAAGGTCCTATACATAGGGGCAGTACTCAGTGACATCACTTCCTGAAACAGGAGGTAAAAAAATATATAACATAGTTTCACAAAATTAACATTCAATGTATCAAAATATATGTTCATACACAGGGAATGTAATCAATATTTACAGTAATAAACATACACATACAATATTAAATTAAATTAGGATAAAAAAAACACAATTTGGACATACTGAAACTATAAAAACGGTTTCAAGTCAAACTCCTCATTAAGGCCAAGAGGAGACAATATATTGAGCCTGTGGATCCAGAAAGATTCCCTTTGAAGAAGTTTCCTCTCAATGTCCTCTCCCCTACGTGACATCTTGACCATTTCTATTCCAATGTATCTCAGAGACCTAATAGGATGCCCACATTGTACAAAATGAGCAGCAACCAGATTTTTTCTCTCACCTGTCCGTATAGTGCTGCGGTGCTCACTGATCCGTGTCTTAAGGCTTCTACGGGTTTTCCCTATGTAAAACAGACTACAAGGACATTTCAACGTGTAAATAACATTGGTGGACAGGTAATCAGGCCCTTGATCTGAAATCTTTGTCCTGTGCGGATGTAAGTGAAGCTGCATTGATATAAAAATAATTACTTTCACACTACTAGAAGAAAACAAAATTGGTTTTGCAAAAACAAGAACAACAACAAACAACAAATGGGGAACAATATACACAATAACAGAGCATAAAACATTGCACATTGCTGATGTCCATGTGGTCCCGTGTGGCTCAGTTGGTAGAGCATGGTGTTTGCAACACCAGGGTTGTGGGTTTGATTCCCACGGGGGACCAGTATGGAAAAAAATGTATGAAATGTATGCATTCACTACTGTAAGTTGCTCTGGATAAGAGTGTCTACTAAATGGAAATGTCAGAATGGAAAAATTACAAGTGCTGTTTATGCTTACTCTGCATTCATAACCAAGTGGCAGGTGGGAATTTACCTGTTGTGAAGTCATAAATACCAGTTGGATGCATTCATGTGCTTTTGAACTTGTTGAGAAACACAGATTTGCTAATGGCCAACATCTGCTTAAACAGTGAACTAAAAGTACAGCTATCAAGCTTGTAAATAAATTATAGTATTCAAAAACCATATTAATAGATTGCTTTTTATAAATAATGCTTTGTTGTTGCATTTAACTGTCGAAAATGCTGTTATCGAGGTAATTTCCTTAGTAGGTGATGTCAGAGTGGAATAAGTGGGAGCTCAGGATGATGACGAGTTTCCCCCTAGTAATTACCAGTTCAAATGGAATTTTCCCAGTCATATGTGGTAACGTTCACTTCCCACTTGGCCAGGAATGCAGCATTTGTGTACAGTAGTAGATTATTCATGTTGCTAACACCCTCCACTGGGGGCATTAGCCTAGAGTATGTCACCTCATCTGAAACAAAACCCGAAATTACATTTTCTTTCACTGATGGCCAAGAATATCATTCTGAAAGCTATGCCCCTACTAAGCCACACCTCTAGTCTTCTGATCTGACCAGGTGGATTGTAGCTAGAGATGGGTACAAATTACAAATTACAATTATGCCTCCAGTCTTCTGATCTGACCCTGTGGATCATAGCCAGGGTTGGACATAAATTACTATTTCACTTACAAAATACAATTACAAAATACCCTAAAGACCAATGTATCGAAATAAAATACAAAATAATGATAAAAATAAAAATCTACCTTAGGTGAATGCATTGACACTCTGGATAAGAGCATCTGTTAAATTACCCAAAATGTAAATGTATATGTGAAAACGAACAACTGCAAAGCACACTGGGTATTTTCGGCCTTGTTTCAGGGCAGAGCTCAGTAGAGTAATACTCAGCATGCTTTGCAATCATTCATTATTACATAAACTGTACATTTTAATTTAGTTAATTTAGCAGACACTCTTATCACACCATAGTTCTATTAGCATTTTGATACCAATGTAGAGTGAAAGGGGGGCACACAATTGTGAACAACTATAAAGAAATAGTATAGAAAAGTATTTTGTATTTTGAAAATACACATTACAGCTTTCAAAAATATCTTGTTCCAAAATACACTGGACTGTTCTTCAGCCCAGTGAAATACAACATACAAAATACTCAGAAGTAATTCAAATACGTATTTCAAATCCATGTAACATAAATACTTCCCATCTCTGGTTGTAGATCAATAACCAAGCTTCAACAACCCAACCTGGCTCTGGCAATGGATTGTGAAGTGACCCAACTGCTTGCTCAAAATAACCCAACATGTGTTTTGTCCAATATTTACCCAAATTGAATTGTTTTTAAACCCAGCATTTATTTTGTCCATCACCCAACCATGCAGACACGTGTTAGAGGTAGCTGCACTATTGAACCCAAACATTATTCCAGAATTTAGCATGCATTGGAGAGATGAAAGGGAAAGGCTAATGGCCTGAATTATGCTGTATAGTGCTCTTTATTCTCTTGTAATGTGGACAATATCTAAATGATCATTTTGATTAAACACTCGAGTTCAAGTGTAGGCTATTCAGCATTGTAAAAAAAAACACTGTCCATCGGAGATGCACGATGCAGAATTTCACCATCAGATTCAGTTACAAATGCATGTTTATCTAAAAGATATACACCTACGGATAAATCTTGATTTGCCAATGGGGTTTGAGTTTACATGAGAGTATCCAACTAGTTTGTATGGCGTAGCTGTATTGGTTGTCAGTGGTTGTCAGTGGAGTGAAGGGCACCTCTGGATAGCGGATTCAGCACCATGGACCGAGCACCCAGCGGTTGGCTACCCACACATCCACAGACAATACCATCTCTAGCGCTACGATTGCAAGAGCGACATAGCAGAAACAGCAGCCTACAGCGCAGACCAATAGAATGCCTGCATATCAGATTCACAGCCAACCCGAATATCTGCAGATGCCTGCATCAAAGCGTTGAGATTTATGCTGGTTTGCTTAAAGATAAGCCATCTATTTTTAGAATCTGTAGTATACATTTGATCGTTTTCTTTTCTATCTTTACATCTTCCTTTTATTCTTTTTCGACTTTCCCTACGGCGTGTTTGAGAGAGATACCCCCCTCTGTCTGCTTCGTCGCGTGGACTGAGATAACAGCCGTGCTATTGATTTTTTCTCTTCAATGGAATACATTTTTATTCTAATAGCGAGTGTTGGCAATACATTTCGCATCTGCTGTGTACCGGTATTACCCTCTATGAGAAAGAGAATATTCCATTATTCTTAGCTGAAGATTGAGACACCACACATAGACACAACAAGAACCGGGAAACGTTCATTCGTTGAGCTTTCAGTTCCATAGCGCCTTGTATTGCTCCCCCCTCGATACCCCAGGACCGTGGACAGCGCTTGTGCCAGTGGCCGCAGCTCGGTGTGAAAAACAACTATTAGGCCTAACGGTTAATCACAATCATAACAAGATACTCAAGAATTTACTAAAAGTAAAGATTTTACAGGCCGTGATTCTGTATGGATTATACCAGAAGACTCTACTGATTTGAAGGTAAGACATGGTGGCGTTATGAGCAGTTGTTATTCTGAAGCTTCTGTCACCATCATTATCAAGTGATTTAATCAACATGCTATTAACAATACAGTATATTCGTTTTTTTAATCATTGCACTGTATTTGTCTTTATTGGGCACGATTAAGGAACCATTTTAAAATTAGAGTGCACATTTTTTGCTTGCATTTTTTTTTTTGCTTGCATTTCTATATCTCCATGTCATGTGTCATCAATAAACAACATTTATCAATATCACAAATAAAAAATATGTAACATCAACAAATATAACATCTATATCTATATCAAAGCTGTATTGTGCTAAAGGGGATGGTGTTTTCATTCAAGGCTTCCATTTTGAAGTTAAGATGGATGCTTGCGCACATTTCTTTATCATGCTTCCATGGCCTTATCTCGCTTCTTATATAAAATTCATATTATCGATCTAATGTTTGGCCTGGTAAGATTAATTTTAATTTGCATTCGAAATTAGAGATATTGGGCATAATTCATTTTATCAATGATATTAACATCACGATTGAAATGAATATTAAACAAATCCTTATAACATAATTGTATAGTGAATGCTGCGAGATTTGGCCGTTATGAATTAACTGTCTAAGAGGTGTTATATAGCCCAAGGTCTATTAATTTATCTGTGACTAACAAAAAAAAACTTGCAGCTATGAATCTCCTATAAACATAAGCTATTTAATAAACGTGATAATTATTCATAGCCTAATTAACACACATATAAGGAACTGATTCATTCATTCAAACCAAGCTGTAAAGGAATTTGATCATAAAATACTTTACCCCAGCATTTTCCAAGATCCACAATTATTGTTTTAATAACCATTGGAAATGCATTCAGCAATCAATGTACAGCTTATTTTCAATACAATTTTCACCCAAATACCAAATGTTTACCATGCACAAAAAGCTGTAGCATACTACTTTGTAATGCACTTTCCCCTCTGTTTATTGACAGGTACCATTTCTCCACTCAGAGAACAAGAATCTTTGGTTCTTCCCGTTAAAAACACTTTTGTCAGATCCCCCAGAGAAGAGAACCAACTCTCCCTCCATAACTCTCTCCCCCAGAGGAACCATGGGTACCGTACTGTCCCTCTCCCCCAGCTACCGGAAAGCAGCCCTGTTCGAAGATGGCCCGGACACTGTGGGCCACTACACGGCCGTCCAGAACAGCAAAAACTCCAAGGACGCCAAGAGCCTCAAGCGCCAGTCCCTCATCAGTGTGTTGCCATGGAAACGCATTGTGGCGGTATCGGCCAAAAGGAAAGGTTCCAAAAAGCTCCCACCAGACGACGGGCAGAAGTTCAGCACTGAGCACACCAGCACCAGCAGCCAGAAGCTGAAGAAGTCCCAGTCCTGCGCCAACTTGTCCTCTTTCACCACGCAGGAACCCACCATAGCTGCCACCCTCCCCACCTCCAAGACCGTCTCCAACGTTTCTGCCACCGCTAAGAAGAACCCGCTGACTGGTTCCACGGGGGGCCAGGCAACGAACGCTGGCACGCCCAAGCGTGTGATTGTCCAGGCCTCCACCAGCGAGCTAATGCGTAGCCTGGGTGAGTTCCTGTGCCGGCGCTGCTATCGGCTGAAGCGTCTGTCGCCTACCGACCCGGTGCTGTGGCTGCGAAGCGTGGACCGCTCCCTCCTCCTCCAGGGCTGGCAGGACCAGGGCTTCATCACCCCAGCCAACGTGGTCTTCCTCTACATGCTGTGCCGTGATGTGGTCTCCTCCGAGGTGGTCAGCGAGCGGGAGCTGCAAGCCTCTCTGCTCACCTGCCTCTACCTGTCCTACTCCTACATGGGCAATGAGATCTCCTACCCGCTCAAGCCCTTCCTGGTCGAGGCTGAGAAGGAGGCCTTCTGGGACCGCTGCCTGGAAATCATCAACCGCATGAGTGGCAAGATGCTGCAGATCAACTCCGACCCACACTACTTCACCCAGGTGTTTGCCGACCTCAAAAACGAGAGCAAGAAGGAGGAAGAGAAGACAAGGTTGTTGATAGGCCTCGACCGATAAGAGGAACCATGGGAGAACGGTAAAGGGAAGAACAGGGGAGAAGTGGGACGGGTGGGATGTGGATAGGGTCAGGGTGGCACGCACGACTACAGAAAAAACAGGACCGTTGTCTGGTATTCCCATCTTGAATTAGGAGGAAATTGGTTTAACTGGAAGCCCATAATGACCAATCAGGAGGCTCTGGTGTCATATATCATGTTAACAATATTTGGGCATTATAGTACTTACAGGCAATCACACAGATACAATTACTGATAACCTTTATGTTGAGTCAACAGTAAAACACTGCCTTCAGGACATTTGATAACAGAGATGCAGCGTGGTCTGGGGCTGGACACATATTACATATTACTTCAATAGCAGCCAAACCGGACAAGATTACAATGATAGAAAATGATGACCCCTCATAAACCCAAAACAGGTAATCAAATGTCAATGACTTGAGTAAAAAGAAGAATGGCTGAGTAAAAGACAGATACATTTTATGTGTCCAGATTCAGAGTCAAGAGAATCACTTTAGGAACTTCAGAAGTTGTGAGGCTCCTGCATCCCTTTTCCCCCTCTGTAAGCTGCATTGGCATCCTCAATGACCCTAAATATTAACACAGAGAGTGGAAACACCAGATAACTTCACTGTAGTAGTCTGCTCATGTACTGTACATACTTAGGGGGAAAAAACTAATAAACTATAAGAGAGTCATCAAAGCAACCAAAAGCAAAGCTAAAGAGAGGATCCGTGTGGATTCAACAAGGCAATGTGGGGTACAAGAAACATCATGATTCCACTACGCATGAGACCACGTCCCATGTCATCATGTGTCCACTCAGGACATCACGTCTTTACACGTCTTGATTTCCTAATGTCCCCCACACAATTGCCAATGCCCCCTACCTCACCACCAACAATAGCCCTGCCCAAGTCTACCCCCACAACATTGCACTTCTTCCCACAACAAGCATGCCTGGTTTTATTTCACCATTTACAGAAAAGAGGGTAACATTGCCAAACCTCATCACCCACCAAAGTCCTGATTTGTGTTTTGGTATGGAGAGGAGGCTAGTCCTCGTCAAAGAAAGTGATATGGAATGCCAGTAGAACATACTGCTGAGTTGATTGACTTCCATTGCACTGAAACAACACTAGTTGAGAACTACAGGAGACTATTATTGTGGCACTTCATATGATGTGTCCACCTCCTTGGTTTCCATTGAGGACAGAACAAAATGGATTCTCCATTCAGTCATCTCTTAAAGAGACTCTTTCCTCCCCACTGATGGTTATTTATGTAACGACTTGTGTTGACATGCATGTGTGCTTCTATGGGTTCCTAGCATGCAGCTTTGTGTTCGCACACCACGACAAAGTCCTAAATGGCGCCTTATTTCCTATGTAATGGGCTGCTATGGCCAAAAGTAGTGCACTACATAGGGAATAGGATGCCATTTTAGACATAGCCCACATGATTTTAGACAGAGCAGTATGCTGCAATGCTGCCCTTACCTTAAATAATTATGAAATCATGATTACTGATTAAGTCGTCGTTTTGATGAAATCCCACCTCCTGCAAGGTTGTGCCATATCGCTCTGAAGATTATGATTTATAAAAACAACAAGGCAAGTCTTGGATCATCATGCAGAACAAGAAAGACTTTGTCATGCAATCATCCTATACATTTCATTAATTATTATTATATTATTGTGTATGTATGTTGGAGATGACAGAGCCAGTGACTTGTGTTCTACCAATGGCAACATGTAACAAGAGAAATATGAATTATCTGTCCATTTCAGAATCTCCACTGACTTGGCTACGTAGCGCTCAATTGTAACTGCCATTGATATTATCAGCAGTCTCAAACCTCATGAAAAATATGCATATGAAAATTAGATTGCAGAGCCTGCATACACGTTCTTCCTGTATGATGTGTTTGGGATGGATTGAACAGTAGATAGCTGATGTATAACTTTCAGATAAAATTGGAATTATAATTATCAAGACATTTTCTTTGCTGTTGAACCGAGTTCTGTGGTATGGGTTCAGTGCTTATTCTCATACAATACAGTCATTTACACTTCCATGTGCTTGAAATAGTTACTGAAAAGAAAAGAAAAATAATTCACTGAGGGTTTGCTGCTTCCAAATTGATGCTAGTAAGTGAAAATTTGAATATTGCTCTCTTTTCATTGCTATTAATGTTTATAGCTCCAACCACATTTGAATGCGTGTAATTATTATCTTTACAATTTCAGATAGTTACAGTAAATGGTAAAATATTGACATCTGGATATTTTGCAAACTCTATCTATAGGCCTTCCATGAAAATGCACATGTGTAAACTGGCCAATAATACTGATGAGTAGAAATGTAGTGCAAATGACAAGCAGTGAAACTTCTATACTTGGACTTTTATATTGTGTAAAGCAACAGAGATAGTGACTGCCAGGTGGAGTTTCTACCATTTTGTTTTCACCTATTCAGTCCATTCAACTCAGCAAGGGCAAGTCGCAAAGAACAGAGGGAAGGAAACAAATGTTTGGAATGGATCCCCCAGACAGTTTGGAATGGAACACCCAGCCAGTTTGGAATAGAAAACTCAGCCTGTTTGGAATGGAACACAGCCTAGGACTCTATGGAAATTTATGGAGAGGGGTGAAGTTCACCTTGCATCCTAGGTTTCTTGACAAAGTCATAACTATGTGCCATGTTTTCACTTGCAACACAAACAAGACAACACGTTTGTACAATACAAAGTTAATGGGGTTATTAAATGTTTTCCCCTTTTAATTTGTGAATCATATTGTGTGCAACTTTGTTGAACAACTCATTTCAAAATAGTGTTATTAGAGTGAAGATGAGGCAATCTGTGACTAATGTATGTGGATGTGTGACTATGTATGTGAGTGAGAAGAATTTCATCATCTGTTACATTAATTAACTTTATATAAAAAATACATTTGCAAGTCTTTATTAAATGTTCATTTTCATGTCTGATCATGTGAATGAATGCTGAACATTGAGGAATGTTGAACATTGAACATTAGACAGAAAGGCTTGGTGGAATTTTCACTGTATTGGATACACCAATCCTGTCCCAGGGACCACACACTATACAACTATATTGCAGACAGGCCAAATACTTTCCACCTCCTAGCCATATAAAGCATTGTATAAACAATATTAGGGGAAAAATCTTCCCTTCATCTGTAGGCCATGGAAGCCATCCCTGTAAAAAAGTAAAAATAACCTAACTTCCCATGCGCCTGCACTACCCAGTCTAGCCACAACGAGGCAGTAGAGAGTTGTGGCCCATCATCAGGAATGCTGAGCAACCTGTAGCTTGGAGATCTGAGAGGATAGATACTGTATCTAAGTACCGTCGTGGAAATAGCTTCACCTTTCCCTATGATTGGCTGGGTGGAATGTTGGATAAGAGAGGATTAGGTTGCTTAATATGTCTGCCAAACTATAGCCATGTCTGCTGTGAGACTGCTGAGGTAGCCTCTACTATCCATGGCAGGCTGACTTGAGACGATTACATTGCAGTCGAACTGCGGAAAATCACAGGTCTACAAATCACCTTGCCTTCCAAACGACGACTTACTATGTGATTAAGATTAGCCATTTTGCGCCTTGTCTCGTTCAAAAGGAACCCCCCTTAAAAACACTGGGTGCGCATTGCCTTGCTCAAACGCCAATCTGCAGCGGGGTGGGCAACTGCAGTGCGGAATGGCCTTCTCTGAAGTGGTGGAGGGGTTAGGAGGAACTGTCCACGGTTGGTGGGGCTGAACGAGCAGCTAGCTGTTTGTAAGTGTGAGGGCCGTTTGTAAGTGTGAGGGCCGCTGTCCCTGGTCCTGACCAATGTAGAGGCGCTGTCTGCAGTGCTGAAAGGAGCGCCTTCGCAAGATACCACACACCCAGCACAGTTTAGAATCTAGATTCTAGCTGCTTATTCAAAATTGCAGATCACGATGTCAATCTATGAACTCCAATACTTACATTGTGTGCGTAATTGGTTAGCCCATACTATTTACTGGTAAGCTAGGCTACATACAATGTGGCGTTTAGGTCATAGCTTGGTTTAACAAAATAATTTTGTTGAGAATACTCAATATTAAACAGAGAATAGGCTACATGGATAAGAGTGTGTGAGAGTGGGAGGGGGGACATTCCATAAGATTGCCAGCCTATCCATCAATCGTGCAACGTGAGGGACGTGCATTGCACGAGATCATTGACGAGGAAGAAGAAGAACGTTCATCGAGGGCTTCCTCTGAATTCGGCCAATCAAAATCGAATGCATTGTACTCGTCAGTCGTGCAGTGTGTGTAGCGTTGGTTCCTCCTGCGTAGCTAGATAGGTAGGATACAGTCCTACTGTCAGTGCTTCCGACTGCCGTATGAATTACCATTCAGAGCTGCACCTCTGAACATCCCCAAACGCGAATATGGCGGCCCGGGTAAGATATTTTCTCGTTTGTTCAATATCTCCTTGTCAAAATTAACATTTTATTTCATTGTAAATAGGGTACAATGCCGAGTGCGACGTATGGTTTACAGGCAAGAATTTAGCTGCAGCAACATCGTATCTGAATGTCAAATTCGACGTCGGCTCAGCTATTTCGATGCAGAATGTTTTTTACGCCCTGGCATTCAGTTTGATAGGCTCCCGCACAACCTTTTTTTTACGGGTCGCAGAAACAATTTATCTGTCTTGTATAATCAGCCTACAGTCAGAGCTAGGAAGCTACCGGCCTCTACAGCTAGCCACTGCATTAGCTGAGTGAATCGGTTAAAGATAATCCTGGATTTTACATGCCCTTTAGCCGACAGAATGCTTAAAAGGGCAATTGAAACCTTTTATAGGATATCTGTGCAAAAAGTGCTTGTAATAATTTTGTGAAAAGCATATCACAGCAGCGCACACATGCGTCCTTGTCCATAGCACAACCTCGACCTCGCGGGTGTCTTTTTATTAGGTTGTATAGTTTATGGCAGTTTTGGGAGTCCAGAATATAATCTGTGCTTTCTTGTATTGGAACGCTATTTTTGCGCTATATAGATCTTGGTTGGGCAACCCCCTTTTGGATGCCCATGGATCAATTTCAAAAAACAAAAACAAATATTTTGGGGGGAATTCAGTCAGGGTCAATTTACTGTTGAGAGTTAGAATGGTAGAACAAACAATTGCAGGAAATTAACTCTAAAACTAAAAAGCCCCCCCCAAAAAATCACTTATGGCCACCAAATTTCTTTGAAGCCTAAATTTCATCAATGTTGTCCAGCCACAATCTATAGCAGGGGTAAGCAACCCTGTTCCTGGAGTGCCGCAGGTATATATGCTACGCTCAACTTGAACAGACAACACCTTTCTGCTGCATTATGTAGGTTAGCTATGACCTGCCTGGCCTGCTGATAGAGACTGGTGCCACTGTGCTGCCAAATTGCTATTGGAAATACCGTATATCTCTGGATTATAATCACAGGATGGAGCACCATTTAGAGCTGGTCGACTGTCAAATTATGCAACGCACCTTGGCATGTAGGCCCATCACTAATGCTGATTGAAGCTCTTCTCCTGTCTCTCCCAGTTTAAAACCATTACATGATGTGGAGATTTAAGCTTGCCCATATAATTTACATAGCTCCAGGCAAAATTGTAATATAGGTGGGGCATAATAGCATGAGATTTTCAAATCAAAGCCTATTCCATTGGTTGATGTTGTTGCACGCCTGCATTATTCAAACTTGTATCAGAAGACACTATTGGCAATACCCCTCTGTGGTTTGAGAATAAGGACTGAAAACGGAAACCACAAGGATCACCTTTCCATTCTTAGTGAATTCTTTGTTGAAAGATAGGCCTATCTACAACAAGACAGCTTTGATTTGTCAGCAGGGTTTGCATCCAGCCAGGGCACCTTTGGCACACAGACATGACCAGAGGCACAATTTGTGAAAGTCTGACTAGAGCTGTTGTGTTATTTAAAAAAATCTCCACCAGAGGTGTCTATCACAAATTCGAGGGCCCTATACACTGCTGAGTTACATGACAAGGCATTTTTGGGTGAACCAAATATTTTCCCCTATAGTGCTCTAGTATAATGGCCCCAATGGAATTACAAGACAGTATTGAATATGCAATCTTTACACTATGAAAATAACCGAAATGTCATTCTTTAAGATAGTATTCTACTCCTTGCCATTAAGTGTCAAGGCAATGATTAGCTTTTGTACATAAGTGTACCGGATTCAGAAGTTTGTTTCAGGCGATAGACTTGTTAATTTGTTATAATTTCAGTCGACAGACTTGTTTATTTGTTATCATTTCAGTCGACGTACTTGCATTACAGGCATTGAGACGCTTTGAAATCTATGCCTGAGCGAGAGGGAGAATGTGCATCTCTGTACCGAGCCAAGGCATCTGATGATACATTTTTAGTCATTCACAAGGTATGTGTCCACTGGCATTGGTCTCCCTCCTTCCCTCGCCCTTGCAGAGTGCACTGCATATTGTTGCTGGGCCTAGAGTGTCAGAGCTGCTGAGAGGGACATAGATGGTATCACAGCACACAGTGGACATTTTACAACAGAGGGAAATAGCCTACATGAATACTCCTTTCTAAATTCCCTTACTAAGAGGAAAACATAGGAAAGGACCCGGATTCACTATGAACAGTAGACCTAGAGAACTCTCATGAGGACCGCCACAGGGAAGGAAGACCCAGAGTTACCTCTGCTGCAGAGGATAAGTTCATTAGAGTTACCAGCCTCAGAAATTGCAGCCCAAATAAATACTTCACAGAGTTCAAGTAACATACACATCTCAACATCAACTGTTCAGAGGAGATTACATGAATCAGGACTTCATGGTCGAATTGCTGCAAAGAAACCACTAATAAAGGACACCAATAATAAGAAGAGACTTGCTTGGGCCAAGAAACACTAGCAATGGACATTAGACCGGTGGAAATCTGTCATCAGACCGTCTGATGAGTCCAAATTTGAGATTTTTGGTTACAACCGCCGTGTCTTTGTGAGACGCAGAGTAAGTAAATGGATGATCTCCGCATGTGTGGTTCCCACCGTGAAGCACGGAGGAGGAGGTATGATGGTGTGGGGGTGCTTTGCTGGTGACACTGTCAGTGATTTATTTAGAATTCAAGGCACACTTAACCGGCATGGCTAACCCAGCATTCTGCAGCGATATGCCATCCCATCTGGTTTGCGCTTAGTGCGACTATCACATGTTTTTCAACAGGACAATGACCCAACACACCTCCAGGCTGTGTAAGGGCTATTTGACCAAGAAGGAGAGTGATGGAGTGCTGCATCAGATGACCTGGCCTCTACAATCACCCAAAGTCAACCCAATTGAGATGGTTTGGGATGAGTTGGATCACAGAGTGAAGGAAAATCAGACAAGTGCTCAGTATACATGGGAACTCCTTCAAGACTGTTTGAAAAGTGTTCCTCATGAAGCAGGTTGAGAGAATGCCGAGTGTGCAAAGCTGTCATCAAGGCAAAGGGTGGCTACTTTGAAGAATCTAAAATCTATTTTGATTTGTTTAACACATTTGCTTACTAGATCATTCCATATGTATTATTATGTAGTTTTGATGTCTTCACTAGTATTATACAATGTAGAACATAATTTAAAAAAAGAATAACCATTGAATGAGTAGGTGTGTCCAAACTTTTGACTGGTACTGTATGTGTGGTCATCTATGGCCTTGTAGTAATGTCTAAATGGGCATCTCTTATATGGCCGGTGGTGTAGGAGAATCTACATCCTATGTTGACATCCGATCCTCTTTATTTATGTTAACATGTTATGTTTATGTAACGTACAACTTGTAAATAAACAAACACAACAGTGCAGCGGAAAGATTACTCAGCAAAATCTGTGTTCTGTGCAAGATGGAATGGAATGGGGAGGTTTTCAACATGACAAGAATCAGGATTTAAGATTGTTGCGGGAGTGTGACAGGATACGAGAAAATTACAGATTGAATTAGATAGCATTCTCCCTCCTGTGAATCTCTACACATCCTCTACAACCGATAACCACCCCAAACTATGACTCCCACAAACTGCAACTTAACTACTAGCAGTAAACTAAACGACCTTACACAACCACTTTCTGTCCATAACTGTCCCTGCCTCCAACAGTGCATACAGGTCTTCATAAGGATGTCATAATAATGTCATAACTGCACTGGTAGTATGGACTGGCACAATTAGAACATGACAGAGGAGACTGGTGGGTGGAGATATAGGAGGACGAGCTCGTTGTAATGGCTGAAATGGAATTAATTGAAAGGTATCAAACACAGAGTTTCCATTTATTCCATTCCAGCCACCACTGGACCAGAACACTTATAGCCAGACCCAGACTGAAGTGTATTGAGACTGTGATGAAGCGCTGAGCAATTAACCGAGACTTTATTTTTTGGGATATTAAACAACTAATTGACCGACGTCGGTCCAATTACTTGAATTCCATTTAGTTCAGCCCAGCATGCCATTTCTCTAGAGAGAAGTCAAATAATTCACGAGAGAAAGGACTGAAGGGAGTTGTAGTTTTCATTAACCTTTTACTGCAGTGGGCTAAATCAGGGTAACACAGAGTGTTTCTTGGTAGTATTAAATAAATCTACTCTGAAACAAAAGTATACAGCTCACACACATGGTTATGGGCTTAAAAAAAAGAAGGCACCTGTACCATGTCAGATATAGAGTTGAAATGTATTACATTTTGTGTTTGTATCCCAATATTACACTTTATATACAGTGCATCACAGAATACTGACTTATAGCAAAACTGTTTGACATAGAAACACTGGATTTTCAGCAGGTTTAAAAAAATTATGTTTATTAATTATGAAAAATAGGTAATTTCACTGCAGGAAAGGGATATGCAAATATTCAACCTAGTTCAGAGCAGAAACATGGTAATTAACAACAATGACCATAATCAATTGCGCCTGAATTTTCCAGCTTGGACAGAGATGGTCCGTGTTGGAGAGGATCAAAACCGTAATGTATCATGGGTAAATTGGGACTGACTGATCTACAAATAATAATGAGAAGTTATTTTTGATGCAATTCTTTGTAGCTCAGTCAGTCGGCAGTCAACTGCCATGTCGGCTGCAATGTCGGCTGCAAGACAATGGAAACACTTTTACGCCTGCAATGTTACTGCAGTGATCCACTATATGGATAGCCACACTAGCTTCACCCTCATGTCGGTGCTAGCAAGCTAGCAAGCAGGCAAGGTAGTGCTAGGTATCAACAGCCAATCCAGTAGGGGCTGGAAACTATAGTGAGCCTCGATTGGTCAACAGCAACGTGATGTCGAGGAGTACGCAACAAATGTTCAGCTTTTCCCAACTTTGGTCCCGCCCTATTTATGCTCCCTCGCCATGCTTGTATCGCCCAACGGTTCCTGCCCACTTGGCTTCCCTACATTGAATATTAATGGGGTTTCGTTGTTTCAACGCCCACAACGTGCTAGGTGGATTTCTGCCGTTAGGTTAGAGGAAGATCGAGAGCAACCAGTACCTAGCTCGCCAATCAATTCTGAAAGTACACTACATGCATTTTTTCATGTGTTCCATCGCAGACTGTCATAAACATAAAACTCCCGGCTACTATCCAATAAAAGCCATATTGACATTATCCCACCCCTGGTTAGCCACTATTGGAGATTCTTCAAATAGCCACCCTTTGCCTTTTATTTATTTATTTATTTATTTATTTATTTCACCTTTATTTAACCAGGTAGGCAAGTTGAGAACAAGTTCTCATTTACAATTGCGACCTGGCCAAGATAAAGCCTTGATGACAGCTTTGCACACTGTTGGCATTCTCTCAACCAGCTTTACCTGGAATGCTTTTCCAACAGTCTTGAAGGAGTTCCCACATATACTGAGCACTTGTTGGCTGCTTTTCCTTCACTCTGCGGTCCGAATCATCCCAAACCATCTCAATTGGGTTGAGGTCGGGGGATTGTGGAGGCCAGGGGCCGGATTCACAAAACCTTCTTAAGAAGGAATTTCTACTTAAATGCCATTTTTTCTTTAACTGTAGACTTAAGAAGAAAGTTAAGCAAAGTTGTTATTCCTCAATAAAGTTATTGGAAATGTTCTTAAGGTTTTTCCTAAGTTTCTTCCTAAGAAAAAAGTTAAGAAGAAATGGGATTCTTGAAAATAATGCTTTAGGATTTCTTCTTGGAAATGTACTTAACTTTAGGACAGCTAAACCCTTGTTTTGAGACAGATGAATACTTTTGTAATCATGAACGTTTTCTTGCGCCACAGACACAGTTGGCTACCAGATATTTAAATACAGCAAGAATACAAATTAAACACGCATTATCTAGCTAGCTAGTAATTAACAATATATTATAGAAGTGTTAAATAACTAGCGCTATCTTGTCAATTTGCAAAGAAGAACTTGGCTGACTTTGCTAACGTTAACGTCGTTAGCTATGTTGGCTATAATGTCTTTACATGTTAGCTAGCTAACGTAGCTAACTAACTTAATGGTCGCGCAGTCCCTCTACCACCATCTCTATGATGGACAACACCTTCTCCTCCAGCTGGTCCACATGAATGGTCTCTTAGCTCCTTTCTTCTTAGCAGCCGACTTGATGTCGGACCACTTCTTTTTTACGGCGTCACTGTCCCTTGCCATACCCCCAACGGCAGATACAGTCTTGGCCACTCTCACCCATCCTTTCGTTTTGGTCTCTGCAGTGACCCCGCAGTTATCAAGTCTCCCCAACAGCAACCTTTTCCTGGTTGCTATTTCCTCCACCATCACTTCAATCTCTTTTCTTGGTTATCCATTTTAGATTTTGATATAGCTAGTCTGATGGCTATAATGTGTGAAAAATAATCTATTTTCACACCCAGGCGGTGTGTTGGGGCATTGTCCTGTTGAAAAACAAATGATAGTCCCACTAAGCCCAAACCAGATGGGTTGGGAAGGCCAAATTACAGAGGAAGAACTTTTTGAGGCTATTAAATGCTTTCAGTCTGGAAAAACCCCAGGGCTTGATGACCAGTAGAGGTATATCAAGCCTTTTTTGATATACTAAAAGCTCCATTGTTCGATTGTTTTAACTATTCCAATAGAAATGGTAGTCTGTCAGGTACTCAGCAGGAAGGTCTGATTTCACTATTATTAAAACAAGACCCAGATGGAAAATAGAAAGATCCAGTCTATCTAAAAAACTGGAGGCCCCTTACACTTCAAAGTTGTGATGCAAAATACTAGCGAAATGCATAGCACTCAGAATTAAAAGGGTTTTACCAGGTATTGTTCATCTTGATCAGACAGGTATTTTACATGGACGATACATTGGAGATAATATACGACTGTCACGTCCTGGCCAGTATAAGGGTTAATTGTTATTGTAGTTTGGTCAGGACGTGGCAGAGGGTATTCGTTTTATGTGGTTCGGGGTGGTGTGTTTGTTGAAGGGGCATTTGATTTAAGTATTCCGGGGTTTGTTGGGCACTGTCTGATATTCATGTATTCTATGTTTAGTCTAGTGAGTGTGTTTCTATGTTTGGTTAATTGGGGTTGGGACTCTCAGTTGAAGGCAGGTGTTGTCTATTTGCCTTTGATTGAGAGTCCCGTATATTAGGGTGTGTTTGCCATTTGTGGGAGATTGTTCTGTGTTTAGCCTTGTGCCTTGCCAGACTGTTTTGTTGATCGTTCGTTCTTTTGGTGTTCATTTTGAATTTATTAAACGTCAAGATGAGCATACACATACCTGCTGCATTTTGGTCCTCCTTTTCCAACGACAACCGTGACAGAATCTCCCACCACCAAAGGACCAAGCAGCAGAGGAAGGAGCAAAGGGATTTTGAGTTGGACTATGGTGAGAGATGGACTTGGGAGGAGATCTTGGGGGGAGAAGGCTCCTACATTTGGGAGGAGATCCAAGCAGGAAAGGATCGCCTTCCATGGAGACAGGTGGTAAGAGAGAGGGAGGAAAGGCGAAAGGCTGGTATGTACCGGGAACGTTTCCGAGGAACACGACTGGCGTTGAAGCACGAGAGGCACCCCCAATACATTTTTAGGGGGAAGCACACGGGTAGTTTGGCTAGGCCAAGGAAGAGCCAGAAGCCAGCTACCCGTGGTTATATGGAGGAGCGTATGAGGTGGAGGGCGCCATGTTTCGCTGAGGTGTGCACTATCTCACCCATACGCACGCACAGTCCGGTGCGCGCCATTCCATCCCCGCGCAGATGCCGTGCTAGAGTGGGCATCCAGCCTGGGAGGAGGATGCCTGCGCAGCGCATCTGGTCGCCGGTACGCCTCCTCGGACTATTTGCCTTTGATTGAGAGTCCCATATATTAGGGTGTGTTTGTGTTTGTCATTTGTGGGAGATTGTTCTGTGTTTAGCCTTGTGCCTTGCCAGACTGTTTTGTTGATCGTTTGTTCTTTTGTTATTTTGGTGTTCATTTTGAATTTATTAAACGTCAAGATGAGCATACACATACCTGCTGCATTTTGGTCCTCCTTTTCCAACGACAACCGTGACAACGACAACTACTAGAAATAATAGAACATCATGAAACATCTAAGAAGCCAGGCCTGGTATTTATAGCGGATTTTGAAAAGGCGTTTGATAAAGTAAGACTGTATTTTATTTATAAATGCCTGGATTTTTTCAATTTTGGCGATTCTCTTATAAAGAGTAAAAGTAATGTATAGCAACCCCAGGTGTAAAATAGTAAATAACGGCTACTTCTCAGAGAGTTTTGAATTGTCAAGAGGAGTTAAACAAGGGTGTCCCCTGTCACCATATCAATTCGTTATGGCCATCGAAATGCTAGCTATTAAAATCAGATCCAATAACAACATTAGAGGATTAGAAATCCAAGGCTTAAAAACAAAGGTGTCTATGTATGCCGATGACTCAAGTTTTATGTTAAGTCTGCAAGCTAGATCCCTACAATGTCTAATTGAAGGCCAGCATCCCGGAGTTGCCTCTTCACTGTTGACATTGAGATTGGTGTTTTGCAGGTACTATTTAAGAAAGCTGCCAGTTGAGGACTTGTGAGGTGTCAGTTTCTCAAACTAGACACTCTAATGTACTTGTCCTCTTGCTCAGTTGTGCACCGGGGCCTCCCACTCCTCTTTCTATTCTGATTAGAGCCAGTTTGCGCTGTTCTGTGAAGGGAGTAGTGCACAGCGTTGTATGAGATCTTCAGCTTCTTGGCAATTTCTCGCATGGAATAGCCTTCATTTCTCAGAACAGGAATTGACTGACGAGTTTCAGAAGAAAGTCCTTTGTTTCTGGCCATTTTGAGCCTGTAATCGAACCCACAAATGCTGATGATCCAGATACTCAACTAGTCTAAGGATGGCCAGTTTTATTGCTTCTTAAATCAGCACACCCG